>NC_137620.1:50972831-50974209 GCF_963280865.1 Gymnoscopelus braueri | reverse complement strand
CATTTGGTTCCATGTGTACACTCTCAGAGTTACAGACCTGTAAGGGTCCATTTGGTTCCATGTGTACACTCTCACAGTTACAGACCCGTAAGGGTCCATTTGGTCCGTTTGTTTGTCCACCTCATTTTACCCAAAAATAGAATTTTGACAAAAATGTCCACCACAAGATGACCCCCTGTAGGTAGTAATAATAATAATAATGATTAATGTTATAATAATATATAATACATTATATATATATATATAGGTAGGTAGTAATTAAGGTGTTAGAACACCTCTCACATTCCATCTGCTGGTGTTCAGTTCATACTCTGTGTTATATCAAGTCTATAGTCAATCCATCTACCAGGAGATCTAGAGAACTTTGTGCTTCTGTACTTTGGATTCTTCTCTCAGGGCACCTTCTTGTCCTATATAATATGTAATGCTGTATTTATAAGGATCACATATTTGTTTCATGGTTGTGTGCGCAGCGTGTGTGTGTGTGTGTGTGTGTGTGTGTGTGTGTGTGTGTGTGTGTGTGTGTGTGTGTGTGTGTGTGCGTGCGTGCATAGGTCCAAACATCCCAAAACACTAGTAAGTAGTAAGGCACTTATAATATAATTATGAACTGTAAGGTTGAGGACAGAGTACAAGGTCTTGCTATTTGTGAACTATGTCCTACCTAGGGTTCTCATGTCTTACTAAATAAAGTACATCAATCAATCAATGTGGGTGGTTTAAAATAAACCTTCTGCCCCCTGCTGGGTGAACAGAGAAACTGCATCTCAGCCTACAGCTATCTATTAACACAACACAAGTCCAGGGAACTTGTTTCCATTGTGGTCCTAATATGTAATGTATTCAATTCATCAACATAGCATGAAATAACACAATAAATACATGTCATCAACAAATATAACACACGATTATGTAAAGGAGAAATGACTCTCCCCCTTTATATGTGACTCTACATTCCCTCCTTGTGTCTCTGTGCTGATAGATAGATGATTGATTGATTGATTGATGACTTTATTAGAAGTTGTTTTGCAGACAGAAAGCTCATGAAAGTAGTTTAAATACAAGGTCAACTAATAGGATTAAAAAGCCTATGAAAGCCTAATGGCTTGTTTCCATTTGTACTCAATTCATAGAGACATTAATGACAGACATATATACACTAACACTACTATAATATACTATACTAGAACATCATAAAAACAGATTTAAAATGAAAATAAGAAAAACTAAAATATGTACAGTAAACAGTTTGGGGGGGGGCTAGGTGATGTTTCACTGTGGTGTTAAGTAACTCATTACATTTGACTCGAATTACTATTACTTTTGACTTACTTTTTACTTGCACACCCCCCCCCCCTCTCTCTCTCTCTCTCTCTCT
>NC_137620.1:50947831-50967831 GCF_963280865.1 Gymnoscopelus braueri | reverse complement strand
AACGTGATTTCCTCTTCCTGTCCTACAGGGTCCCACTTCCTGTTGCTTTGACTGGTCGCCATGAGCAACAACAAGATGGTTTCCACGGAGACAGGTGAGCGTCATCATCATCATCCCGACAAACAGACCAGTGGTTCTCAAACAGTGGGACAGGACCCACTGTGTGAGAACCACTGGTCTGTCTGTTTGTAGGAAACAATAAAACATGTTTTATTGTTTCCTACATTTAGTGTTTAATTATTGATTGAAGTTAAACACAATGCAAACGTTTTTCCAAAAGAATTCCATTGAAAAAGTTTTAAAAATCCATTCATTAGAGGAGATTTTCTTTTCTTTTTTTAAGAAGTAGTGAACATTGCAGATCTACAAGCTCAGAGCTTGTAGATCTGCACATTTTCACTCTGGATCCTGGGGAGACGTCAAAATTTCTCTTTGGGGTCTGGAGCTAAAACAGGTTTGGGAACCTCTGTCCTAATGTAACGGGACATAATAGATCTACAAGCTTACAACGCGTTGCACTGTGATACGTTGTGAGCTTGTAGATCTGTTCTTTTTGTCACGTGTCTGTCTAGACGGCACCCTGGAGGAAGAGCCTCATTATTGGTTGATCCAGGCCTGGACATTTAGGGGAAATAAAAGTTACTACAAACTAAGACATTTCAGATGAGTCAAATATGTAAAAGACTAAAGACTAAAACATCAACATGAACACTGTTCTTATAGGAACTATTTAGTTGTGATTGAATACATATTGTCTGTGTGAACGTTACAATATGAACACAGAGCGTTGAATGGGTTTTAATATCTGCCTCTATGTGGACTTTTATGACACATGTGTTTATGACAGGCCTGTTCTGAAAGAAACCATTGAATCACAGATTGAATTGATAGAACTTGGTGTGTGTGTGTGTGTGTGTGTGTGTGTGTGTGTGTGTGTGTGTGTGTGTGTGTGTGTGTGTGTGTGTGTGTGTGTGTGTGTGTGTGTGTGTGTGTGTGTGTGTGTGTGTGTGTGTGTGTGTGTGTGTGTGTGTGTGTGTGTGTGTGCGCGCGTGTGCGCATGTAACAGACAACAGAGGGATGAAGGTGTTTGTTCCTAACAAGCTGTTGGAGTGTTTACCTCGATGTGCGTCACTGCCTAAAGAACGCCTTCGCTGGAACACCAACGAGGTACACACACACACACACACACACACACACACACACACACACACACACACACACACACACACACACACACACACACACACACACACACACACACACACTGTCTCACACACACACACACACACACACACACACACACACACACACACACACACACACACACACACACACACACTGTCACACACACGCTGTCACACACAGACACACTGTTACACACACTGTCACACACACACTGTCACACACACTGTCTCACACACACACACACACACTGTCACACACACGCTGTCACACACAGACACACTGTTACACACACTGTCACACACACACCTTTACAAAATAACAGATCTACAAACTCACAACGCCTCATGTTGCAAGGCGGTGTGAGCTTGTAGATCTGCTATTTTCACTATGAAAAAAAAATTTTTTTATTATGTTATTGAATATATCAGTCATTAGTTAATGTATTTAAGTTAATAATATAACATTATTAGTTAGTGTATGTAAGTTATATAGATAGATAATATAATATTAATATATCAGTCATTAGTTAGTGTATGTAAGTTATGTAGATAGATAATATAATATTAATATATCAGTCATTAGTTAGTGTATGTAAGTTATGTAGATAGATAATATAATATTAATATATCAGTCATTAGTTAGTGTATGTAAGTTATGTAGATAGATAATATAATATTAATATGTCAGTCATTACTTAGTGTATGTAAGTTATGTAGATAGATAATATAATATTAGTATATCAGTCATTAGTTAGTGTATGTAAGTTATGTAGATAATATAATATAATATAACATGTTTTTCTTTGTGTAGGAAATAGCCTCCTATCTGATATCATTTGACAAGCATGAAGAGTGGCTTTCCTGTTCTCTTAAAACAAGGTAAACACACAATACATTCATATAATATACATATACATTATGTCATTTAATAACCTTTATAACCAGGTATAACGTGTAAGGATGGTGGAATGAGACACACAGCTAAACGTGCTTCTGTTGGTAATGGCTCTCGTGTTGAGAGACCTGTCAGGTGTGTGACTGACACCTGAACATGGGTTCTACAACTCTGACATCTGTCTGTGGTTCCGTTGAGCAAATCTTGCCTGTAAATCTGTGGAAGAAAACCTCTGGTTCCTCAGTGAAGCAAGCGTGAGGAACCGCTCTTCTCTTCTTGGGTTGTTGTCTTCCTTTGTCTTCACCAGTCTCACAGAACTTGGTCCTAAGTAGATAATGGTACCAGGGCTGACACCACATAATGCTGTCACTCTGTATAACAGAACACCAGCTTCATTTGTCCTGTTGCATCATGGGTCTTATCCTGAAGGGACAAACGTGGCATGTCTCCATGAGGGGGCAGTGTTGCTGTTTGGAGCATCAACACAAACTCAACACAGTTGCAGAACCCATGTTCAGGTGTCAGTCACTCACCTGTGACTGGCAGGTCACTCAAAACAAGAGTGATTACCAACAGAAGCATATTGGGGGATTTTGGCCAATTTTTATTGGGGTGCTACCCACACGTGTTTCTCATTCCTCGATTGCACCATCCTTACAAGTTATACCTCCTTGTAAAGGTGACTAATCAACGATAAAAATGATATCAAATCTAATACAATGCCAATTGGTATTCATGAAGGGGAGAAATAATCGACCGAAGTTACGTTTCCAAACTTGTTTTGAGGAGGATGTTATTAAAACAAACATATTAGTTAGGGGCAGGACTATTAAAACATCTGCCTAAGGAATATCAGACCAAATATCATGTGAGGTGTGGTTAAACAAACACCACCCATTTTTTTTCTTTTACTATCACAAGCATGAAAGTGTATGTTTACATCCAACAAAAAAATAAATAGGTTTCATGTCGCTTTAATACTGTTCGTTAACTCTTTGTCTGCGTGTGTGTGTGCGTGTGCGTGTGCGTGCGTGTGCATGCGTGTGCGTGTGCGTGTGTGTGTGTGTGTGTGTGTGTGTGTGTGTGTGTGTGTGTGTGCGTGTGTGTTCAGGCCTCAGAACGGCAGCATCATCCTCTACAACAGGAAGAAGGTGAAATACAGGAAGGATGGGTTCTGTTGGAAGAAACGCAGAGACGGGAAAACCACCAGAGAAGATCATATGAAGCTTAAAGTCCAGGGAACTGAGGTATTTATATAATATATATATACATATTATACATATTATACATATTATACATATTATACATATAAAAACCACCAGAGAAGATCATGTGAAACTTAAAGTCCAGGGAACTGAGGTACACACACACACATAGACACCCATACTAACATGTACACACATTACACACACACACACACACGCACGCACGCACACACGCACACACATACATATAATTTTGGGGGTCCTTGACATGAAAAAGTTTGAGAACCACTGATATAGAAACATAGGTTTTTTTCAGAAAACTATTACTGGAATTAGAAGACATTTGTAGAATGGGCTTCAGGTCTTAATGGGTTGAAGCTATCCACAGAGGCTGTGGATCACCAGTCAATCAATTCACTCACGACCTAACACGCGTTGCCAGTCCCTTTATTTGCAGGGGAGGGCGGCCGGGCGGATGATTTATTATTCACACCACGTTTTATTATTTGTCTGAATATAAAAAAGTAAACTTGGATGTTTCTCCACATCGTTGTTGCAAACTGAGGAAGGATTCTCTGCTTCTCCTTCACTCCTATAGCCTGTGATCTGAGTTTATATATATAGAATGTATGGTCAAATCGGCGATGTTTGGATCGACGATGGCCGATAGGAATTACATTTCATTACATTACATTACATTACAGTCATTTAGCAGACGCTTTTATCCAAAGTGACTTACAATAAGTACATTCAACATAGGTAGGGAACGAAAACTACTAATCACCAGAAGTCTTTAGTGCATTTTCTGCAAAAACAAGCAACCAAGAGTATACCTAGCGCTAAGGTAAAAGTGACATATATCAGCTACATACTTTCTTAAACAGATGAGACAAAATAGCAAAATCAAATGAGCAAGAGCTAAAACAAATAAGTGTATCGACTAAACAAGATCCAATAAAACAATACAATAATAAAACAAGAGTTCGTACAACTAGTTAACAACAAGTAGGCCAGGCAGAGAGGAAGGGTAGTGTTTCCTACCCTTGTAGGTTCTGGCATGTCGTCCAACCTTCAACCTTAGTTTAAATATAGTGGAGAATGAAATAGTTTGAGACATGAAGACAACAAGTGTTTCTTACATTTACTGTCTGTGTAAAGCCTTGAGTTGGACTCTTTGATACAAAATTTTTTGGTTAACTACCTTTTTCCACTGATGGAAACGGGGAAAAAAGCGTGTATTAATAGTTTCAATGTAAAGATTATAGATTTTCTTTGTATATTCTACAGTTAGACTGATGATGATAGGTTCTTAGTTTACATATGATCCTAACTTTTTAGCACCAGTTAGCAGTTACCAGCAGTTAGCACCATATGGTGCTAACTTGCCACCATTGGTGTGAATGTGGGTAAAGGGAGGACACTGGCGTTGACTGTTCACCGCTTCACCCCCACATGTCTCCCCTGTATGAATGAGTGAACCATTGTATAGTGCCAGGGTCTTCAACAGGGGGTCCGGGACCCCTAGGGGGTCTTCAGAGTTACTACAGGGGGTCCGCCAAATTTTTGTGTGATAGGATTTATTTTTTCCGCATTAACCACTTGAACCCCAGCATCCCAGAGGTTTAGGTGTAGAGGGAAAAAAGAGCAGACCAAGTACAAAAAAGAAGGGTAATCTGAAACACAATTTTATAGAATATAGAGGGGGTCCCTGCTTCCTCTCTCTCTCAGCTAGGGGGTCCTTGGGCTGAAAAGGTTGAAGACCCCTGGTTTAGTGCTTTGAGCTATAAAAATGCAATTCAATATTACATGAGAATGAACACTGTTCTGATGGAACTATGTAGGTGTGATTGAATATTATATATAATATTATATATTAATACATATCGTCTGTGTGAAAACATGTTTATTAATGATGTCCCCGATGCAAATTACATTTAAATTAAACATTCACTTGATTATTATGTAAACTTTGGAGCCTTCACTCAGTGCTAATAGTGTGTGTGTGTGTGTGTGTGTGTGTGTGTGTGTGTGTGTGTGTGTGTGTGTGTGTGTGTGTGTGTGTGTGTGTGTGTGTGTGTGTGTGTGTGTGTGTGTGTGTGTGTGTGTGTGTGTGTGTGTGTGTGTGTGTGTGTGTCTCCATGGTAACAGTGCCTGTATGGCTGCTATGTCCATTCCTCCATCGTGCCAACATTCCACAGACGATGCTACTGGCTGCTACAGGTACACACACACACACACACACACACACACACACACACACACACACACACACACACACACACACACACACACACACACACACACACAAGTCCTACTTGCCCAGAGGCCACGCCCACTTGCCCTAAAAAGTAACCTAAATTAATGTTAACTCATTCACTGCCAGAGGTCTGCAGCCAGTGGCAGCGTTTTGAACTTATTTTGAGTCTTTCTGACGATCCACAGAATATTTTATATATATATTCTCTCCAGGACCATCGACACACAGAGTGTCGTTAAAGACAGAGCAGTGTCTCTGCCTCCACCGTGACCCTCCGTTCTGTAGTTATTCTCTGTTGAATATAACTTGTTCTCAAAAACACAGACAAAAACATGAAAGCAGAGAATTTAGTTTTTTTTCTAAATCCTTTAACATTGTAGTCATTGGCACTGAATGAGTTAAACCAGTGTATAACTGCAGAGTGGTGATAATGGGTCACTTTGATAATATGAAGGAGTACAACCTGCTGCTTTATTTGTTCTTCATGAACTAACCCTAACCAATACTATTTCATTCATTTAGACCGGGAACGCATCAAACGTGTCATTTTAACATTTCTTTTGGCTATTCAAAAATAGCAGATCTACAAGCTCATAGCGCGGCACCGAGTGCCGCGCTATGAGCTTGTAGATCTGCTATTTTTGGAAAAATCTTGAACATTTGTGCAAATATTTGAAGATATATATATTTCTAAAGAGAACATTTGTAACTCAAATATGTGCTTCTGGGGGGTCCCTGGAACAACATATTTTGAGATGGGGGTCCGTGGCCAAATACATATCATTCTGACATGGAAACGTTTGAGAACCACTGATATAGAAACATACGTTTAAAAAAAAAGAAGCTGTTAGTATTTAGAAGACATTTGTAGAATCCCCAAGAAGCAAAGATTTGAGTTAGAAATGTTTGCTTTAAAACATATATATATTCAAAGATCTGCACACATGTTCACGATTTATAAAAAAAAATGCAGATCTACAAGCTCGTAACCATGAGCTTGTAGATCTGCTTTTTTATTTAATAGCAAAAGAAATCTAAAAACGACACAGATTCTTTCCCCGTTCTAAAGGTGTTAATGAAGACGTTAGTCTGTTGTATACGTTGTATCCCATAAATACATGATCCTTACAAACGGCCTTTTAAAAGAGAAATAAACAGACGTTACATTTTAAAGGTCAATAAACAGGCTTTTCTAAACAGTATCAACGTTATTGACAAGAAACATTGTTACAACAGAGACTTAATCTACCAAATAATAAACATACAAACTTTGTGCTGATGAACTTGTTGTGTTTTCAGCACAAACACACAAACACACACAAACACACAAACACACACAAACACACAAACACACAAGACAGCGTCTAGTGTTCTATATGGACCTGATACACTTTCCCCTTTCTACCAGTAGATGGCAGTGATACGCTACTTCATAATGGAATAGCAGCTATCAGTTCTACATTAAGATGTATTAAATACATGTTTTATAAAGTAATGTAGTTTATTGCTAAATGATTATCTTATTGTACAACACCATACATGAACCCATTCTATCCGGGAACATCTACAAACATCTTCTAAATCAGTTTTGTGAAAACAGTTTGTTGTTGTAATATCAGTGCTGCTCAATTGTTTTCATTACAAGGACCCCCAAATGATACGTATTTGGTTGTGGACCCCCATCTCAAAATATGTTGTTCCAGGGACCCCCCAGAAGCACAGATTTGAGTTACAAATGTTCACTTTAGAAATATATATATTCAAAGATTTGCACAAAATGTTCATGATTAAAAAAAAATTGCAGATCTACAAGCTCATAGCGCGGGCACTCGTTGCCGCACTATGAGCTTGTAGATCTGCTATTTTTGAATAGGCAAAGTATCAAATGTAATGGGTTAAATACATGTCAGGTCTACAATAAGAGACCTGGACATTAAAATACATGTTTTCATCTTCATGAAGAAGAAATCAATGATCATCATACAGAGACAGTGAAACTAGCAGATCTACAATGCATTGTGAGCTTGTAGATCTGATTCTTCTGTGTTACAATGTCTGCTATTTTCACTAAATTGATTTGTTGATATTTAAAAAATCTGGATTATTCAATTAGTCTGACACGCACGCACCTACGCACACACACACACACACACACACACACACACACACACGCACACACACACACACACGCACACACACGCACGCACGCACCTACGCACACACACACACACACACACACACACACACACACACACACACACACACACACACACACACACACACACACACACACACACACACACACACACACACACACACAGTGTGTATAAGTGTGTATTTCCTGTTGTGCAGAACCCAGACATCGTGTTGGTTCACTACCTGAACGTCCCATCACTAGAGGATTCTGGGAAATGCGGTCCTCTGCTGTGTGCCGTGACCGACCGCCATGACAGTCTGAGATGGACCCGAGACGACCTTCTGAACCAGCTGACCCCCATGTGTAAGATTAACACTAATTAATACTAATTAATACTAATTAATACTAATTAATACTAATTAATACTAATTAATACTCATTATAATGACCTTCTGAACCAGCTGACCCCCATGTGTAAGATTAACACTAATTAATACTAATTAATACTAATTAATACTAATTAATACTAATTAATACTAATTAATACTCATTATAATGACCTTCTGAACCAGCTGACCCCCATGTGTAAGATTCATTATTATAATTAATACTCATTAACTCTGTAAGTGCCACGGACGAGATTTCTCGTCCTATTCTGCCAAGCCTCCGTCCACTTCCTGTTGAAGCTTTTTCATTGAAACGGCTCTTATCTTGAGTTGACTTTTTTTCCCCTGCATTTCGCCAGACATCCTATTTTCAACATGCTGCTGCAAGAGAAGGGGCATAGGAAGAATATCCTGGTTGGGATATTTTTCTCTGGGCGACGCACACACACACTTGGATCATTCACAGGCTGCACACGGGAAATTACGTAATTTTCCAAAAAAAAACAGCTTGTTTACTTCCTGTTTGGCTTTATCTCTGTTTCTGTAGTTTTTTTGTCAAAAACAAGCCACATTCAACTGGCCACAACTATGTAACGGATTACCGTGATCGGATACATTTTCCCCCCGATTCTACGAGACCCCCGTGTGTGTTATGAGGCGAACGCCGTGAGGACGGAGATCACAGAGAACTTTACAGGACTTTTCAAAGCTTAGTTAAAACACTAGGATTCACTGGCTTGACATTTTTATGAAAAACTCTCTCTCATTCATTCATAGTGTCTCTCTCTCTCTCTCTCTCTCTCTCTCTCTAGTTCACAGTATGAAGTGGTCATGTGATCTGAATGGATCGTCAGACTTCAGCGTGGATCACCTGGTTCAACACATCCTGGACACACAACTACACACTAGACCTCCTCCTAGAACACACACCTGTCTGTGTAACACTACAGGTACACACACACACACACACACACACACACACACACACACACACACACACACACACACACACACACACACTTGTATTATATTACTCCTTCAGATTGTATCCAAATGTCACACACATCGGTACACATGATCTCTATAGTCATGTGATCAAGACTACATGTGTTTGATTTTTCATATTCCATCCTGATTGGTTAAGATTTAGATCTAAAGTTTGCAGGAGTGGCCAAGTGTTTTGAACAAAATCATGAACGCAGCATCTGATTGTGATTCTTTGCACACAGATTCACACTATGTTATAACGTACGTGTGTGTGTGTGTGTGTGTGTGTGTGTGTGTGTGTGTGTGTGTGTGTGTGTGTGTAACAGTGTCTTCAGGAGGTAACATGCCTCACAGGTGTAACAGCACCAAGCATCGCATCATCTCCCCCAAACTGCCCCCCTGCTCCCCCCCAGAGCCCAGAGACTCCCCCGACCCCTCCCTGCCCACTACGTGAGTACGCACACACACACACACACACACACACACACACACACACACACACACACACACACACACACACACACACACACACACACACACACACACACACACACACATTTCCAGGGGTGCACATAACTGTTTTGGTCTGGTTCTCAGAAGAGCACCTGGATATGTTACTTGGTGCTCATTTTGCCGCGACACGTCTCGCAGGATGGATAAAAGAGGGATACATGGATATCTTATAGCAAAAAAACATTTATTCATAAATAAAGATGAATTAACAAATGATGGTGTGTGTTAGTCTGTAGAATCAGTAGTGTAGGTGAGTGGATGTGTGCAAAGTATGGTGTGTGTGAGGGTGTTGGATGCAAAACAAAAGAAAACAAATGCAAAATCAAATGACTGCTCTTTAAGCATGAAAGTCTGTTCTTTAAACTCACTGAAATCAACTGACATCTCTTTAAGCACTGAATGTCTTCTGTTTAAACACTCTTAAATCAACTGACATCTCTTTAAGCACTGAATGTCTTCTGTTTAAACTCACTGAAATCAACTGACATCTCTTTAAGCATAGAATGTCTTCTGTTTAAACACTCTTAAATCAACTGACATCTCTTTAAGCACTGAATGTCTTCTGTTTAAACACTCTTAAATCAACTGACATCTCTTTAAGCACTGAATGTCTTCTGTTTAAACACTCTTAAATCAACTGACATCTCTTTAAGCACTGAATGTCTTCTGTTTAAACACTCTTAAATCAACTGACATCTCTTTAAGCACTGAATGTCTTCTGTTTAAACACTCTTAAATCAACTGACATCTCTTTAAGCACTGAATGTCTTCTGTTTAAACACTCTTAAATCAACTGACATCTCTTTAAGCACTGAATGTCTTCTGTTTAAACTCACTGAAATCAACTGACATCTCTTTAAGCATAGAATGTCTTCTGTTTAAACACTCTTAAATCAACTGACATCTCTTTAAGCACTGAATGTCTTCTGTTTAAACTCACTGAAATCAACTGACATCACATTCACATCACATCTCTTTAACCACTGAATGTCTGTTCTGTAAACACTGAAATTAACTGGCTGCTCTTTGAGCTCAGTTTTCTTGAAGCTACAACCTAAGCATTTATTCTACAAGCTGGACATCATCATTCATCACTGCTCTCTTGACTGCTGTCATCACTGTCCTCAATTTCAACCACGGTAGATGTAGGCTTAGCTGGCCTACTCCTCTCCCCCTGGTTGAGCCTGCGATCAGCTGTTTGCATCCACAAGGCAACAGCTGGCTTTGGGTCAAAAGTCTCAGTTGTCATCTTAGACAGGTGGATGTGCATCAGGGATGAGAGGCGAGAGTCTGACAGGCAGGATCTGTACTTGTTTTTTATTATATTGAGGTGTGAAAATCCTCTCTCACAAGCAGCACTGCTCAAGGGCAGTGTAAGAGACAACACAAGGACTTTCTGAATGTTGAGGTAAGTATCTGGATTGCTTGTCTTCACTATGTTCAGCAAGTCATACACAGAGGAGGCTGCAAAACGTTTTGCTGATTGCTTTAAACGCATCCATTCTCTTAGAGTGGAGTCTCTGTCAACAGACATGCTGCCCTCATAATTCTGAAGGATGCTACTAAGTGTTGTGTTGCCAAAACTGTGGATGTCTTTCATTTCCTGAGGCCAAGTTGAAGGATCAAAAATGAGAAATTGATCACATGACTTGAGGGATTCATATCTGGTTTCAAACTCCTGAATTAAACCTCTCAGTACATTAATCTTGTCCCTGTCAGCATCAGCATTTGAAACAGTCTCTTTCCTGTATTTTCCATCACTGTCAAGCAGAAGTGTCAACTGTCCAATAGCTACCATGAGCTCATCTTTGCATTCACCAATAGTCAACTTATCTGGCTGGAACTTAAGGGAGAGGAACTGTAAAATCTTCCCAGTATCAAGCATGTGTGCTATAGGAAACAGTGAAAACGCTCTGTGCAGACATGTTTTAAGTCACTGTCATCACTTGTAGCCAGTTGAATTTTAATGGCAGGCAATAATCTCCATATTTTCAAGAGAGTCTCTTGTCTCCATACAGACCATCTAATGTTGTGAAACTTTCCTAGTTTTACACAGGCAATGCCATTCTCATCACATAGTTTCTGTAGTTGTGCTGTTTTTTTTACACCCCCCTTCTGCAAATAAAAGCTTAGCAACCTGACAACGGAACGATTAAAAGACTCACAGTATGGTACCATGCGATCAGCTGACTTGGCGCAGTTCTCCAGAGTGTGGGCTGTACACAGAACGTGCACAAGGGAATCCCCGATGACCACCTTCTGACGTAATTTAGGGATGACGCCGTTGTACACGCCCACGTTGACAGCTGCTCCATCTGTGCAGACCGAGACCAACTTCGTCTGCCTCTCATCCACTATGTCCTGTGCTGATCGCTTTACCCCCAGATTAATTAATCCAAGGAAATCTGAGCTAAACTCTCCATTGCTAGACACCGACACAATGTACACAATTTCCTGCTCCGTTTTGTTGATATCTTCTGTACCGTCAAAGAGCAGACCCCAAAATTCAGCTGTTTAAAATTTTTCAAACAGTTCCGAGCTGATTGTCTGTGCAATGGTCTGGGTGAGGCGGGACCCCCCTTCTCGTGGATGATAGGCACTCCCGACATTAACTCCAAGCCTCTTGAATAGTGGAATGTCCTCTTCAAATGAACGCATAGGACGTGCATGTTTGGCTTTGTGGAAGGCCAACAGAAATATGTTACACAGTGCTTGACGCTGTTCTTCATTAATGTTGTCCTGCCACCTGTCAAGAGGGCGACTCCCATCCTGCTTTTATCCGCCAGGTTGGGAAGCTCACGGCATGTTTTGCACCACATCATGGTGCGTTGGTTTGGAGCCAGCCGACATCCTCCAGCTACTTTTCCGCAAACACAGGTTTTTTGTGCGGTTCAGGTGGCGGTACAGTCTGGCGTTTCTTTGGAGGTGGTGGTGGAACACTAGCCTCCATCTCCAGGCTTTTATTGTTTAGTTTTGCTAAAAAAAATAAAAGCCTGGACCAGCGCGTCGGTGTACCCGGTATAGGAAGTGTTTCATTTCCCCAACCAACCAGAGTGCAGTGGGCGTCGCTCGTAATGTTGTGTTGACGGGGCGGGGGCTGACGGACAGATCGGTGAACCAATGGGATCACACGCCGGGGATGTTAAACACGCCCCTTTAGGTCAGAAAACAGGAGCGCTGGTGCAGCCTAGTGGAACACCAAAATAATGACTTAATGGCGCTTTGCTTCTTAGACGTTTTGATGAGTGTCTGTAGCCAGCAGCTTGTTGTTGTGTGATGAGTGTCTGTAGCCAGCAGCTTGTTGTTGTGTGATGAGTGTCTGTAGCCAGCAGCTTGTTGTTGTGTGATGAGTGTCTGTAGCCAGCAGCTTGTTGTTGTGTGATGAGTGTCTGTAGCCAGCAGCTTGTTGTTGTGTGATGAGTGTCTGTAGCCAGCAGCTTGTTGTTGTGTGATGAGTGCCTGTAGCCAGCAGCTTGTTGTTGTGTGATGAGTGTCTGTAGCCAGCAGCTTGTTGTTGTGTGATGAGTGCCTGTAGCCAGCAGCTTGTTGTTGTGTGATGAGTGCCTGTAGCCAGCAGCTTGTTGTTGTGTGATGAGTGCCTGTAGCCAGCAGCTTGTTGTTGTGTGCGACTGGCTGTGTCAGGATACGAGTATGAGGCCGCCGCCACACGGTGCATGTGTGAGTGTGGCTTCAGGAAGTAAATTCCTAGCCTCGATCTCCAGGCTTTTATTTTTTAGTTTTCCTAAAAAATAAAAGCTTGGAAATTCCTGTCCCAGCTGTTGGTACGCAAAAGCGCCTCGCGTCGTCTGATGTGCCGCGCATTATTTATTTTGGGTGCGCATGCGCACCTGCGCACCAGTTATGTGCACCCCTGATTATAGTTCAATGTCTTTATTTGAGTCCACATTTATAAAATACATTACTTTTGATGTCCCTCACACTCGAAACAACATGTGTCTCAGTGCTTGAGTCCAAACAAGTCCAGAATATAAACAACAAATACACATGAACTTATTCACAGTTAACATTGGTCATACACACCGGAGAAACATTATGGGTACAGGAAGCACCTTCTCCTCCAAATAGATCCACTGCCTATAATGGAGGAGATTGAGCAGTATGTATCAAGCTGCTTTGCCTTATATTACACTTAGACAACCTCATAATCCTCAAGCCCCTGACCACCAGCCTGTGGACATCATGACCCCTGACCTCTGACCCCTGACCACCAGCCTGTGGACATCATGACCCCTGACCTCTGACCCCTGACCACCAGTCTGTGGACATGGCCCAAGCTGCCAAATATCAAAACAATGAGCTGGCACTTGTAGCCTAGATGTATAATGGCTTGTACTAATGGCTGGTATTTTACTTGCTTAGTAAGGAAAGCTTCCTCTAAACTTGAATCAAAAGTACAGCCAATTTCCAATAGGAAAACCTCTCTGCTGTTCTCATCAATCACAATGACATCCGGTGTGTCTGCAGTTATATTTGTAAATACATGGGGGTCATTGCATTGAAACATCTCTGGTTTCACACAGGAGTTTGTGTAAAACACAACAGAGGAATCAAACGTGGGTGACACATCTTTGGTATTAATGTCAACAATTCTGTCATGCCTGGCTATGTACAGTCCTTTATAAACATTACAGCCGTTTAATATATGGGACATGGACTCTATGGTCTGATACTGTCCATGGTGTAGGCAGTAAGAGTCATGTTTATTGGGGTCACACACACACACACACACACACACACACACACACACACACACACACACACACACACACACACACACACACACACACACACACACACACACACACACACACCAACAAGCTTTGAACTGAACAGATTGGACCTTCCATTCCAGAAATAATGGCCAACACATCTTGAAACGGTTTTGATGTTTGAGTTTTGGCCATTTTTGCCATTTTTTTTTTAATAACAGGGTTAGGAAGGTCTGACGGAGACAAACTAGATACCTGAGTAAAGTTCACTTTGAGCTGCATCCTACACATCCAACACATCCTACACATCCACTGACATTCCTGCCTCACCGTTAGGCCACTAGGGGGCAGATGGAAAGTTATTTTTGTGGAGTAATCTTTTTTTTTTCCTTTTTTTTTGCGGAACCCGAGGCTATACATTTCAGCTGTTTGAAAACAGCAGATCTACAAGCTCACAATGCGTCGCATGGCAACGCATTGTGAGCTTGTAGATCTGCTATTTTCAAACGATTTTTATACATTTGAAAACTTGTGAAATGGGACATTCTGCATAATGAGTACTTTCTACTTGTGGTACTTTAAGTAGATTTTGATACCAATACTTTTGTACTTTTGTACTTTTACTCAAGTAAATTTTGAGTTCCAGACTTTTACTTACAGAGTATTTCTACATGGCAGTTTTGATACTTTTAATGAGCCTTTGTGCTTCATCATTGTGTGTAGTTAAAGTTGTGTATTGTGTGTTCTCCTCCCACAGCCCCTCCTCCACGAATGGTTTCTACGGCGACCGGCGCCCGGCGGCCACAGGGGGCGTGGCCACCGTGGCGCTGCCCCAGAACGCGCTGATCGTCATGACGACCGCCCCGCCCCCTCCCCCCACCTCCCCTCCCTCCTCCTCCTCCTCGTCCCCGCCCCTCCCCATGCCCCTCCCCTTGCTCCTCCCCTCCCCGTCCGTCATCGGGGGACTCCTCCTCTCCTCCCCTCAGGCCCCGCCCCCTCAGCTCCTCCCCCCTCCCTCCTCCCTCTCCCCCCACGCCGTGACCTTTGACCCCGACTCCTTCCTCAACTCGCCCAAACAGGGCCAGACGTACGGAGGAGGAGGCGGGCCTCCCCTAAGCTCCGCCTCCTCCTCGGGATCCTCCCCCTCCTCGTCCAGCTCCTCCCCTCTCCCCCTGGCCCCTCCCCCTTCCTCCTCCCCCCCTAGGCCCCTCCCCCTGTCGCTCTCCCCTCCCTCCTCCTCTCTCTCGCCCCCCTCCTCTCTCTCCTCTCTCTCCTCCTCCTCCGAGACTCCGCCCACTCCCTCCTCCTCTTGCCTCCGCCCCCCTCCTCCCCTCTCTCTGTCCCTAAGCCCCTCCCACTCCGTGGCCCCTCCTCCCCTCATGTCTCTCTGCTTGGAGCTGGGACCGCCCCCGGGACCTCTGGCCCCTCCCCCTCTGGGGGCGGAGCCTGACGGAGACGAGAGGAGGGAGGAGAGAAGCAAGCTGGCCCGCCTCCAGGTGAGACACGGCTCAGTCTGTTCTGAGGGAAATCATAAAAATCATGTACTTTGTAACTAGTTTTAGATTTTTGGTATGGTGTTAGGTATGGGCATAAGGTGTTAAGTATGGGCATAAGGTGTTAAGTATGGGCATAAGGTGTTAGGTATGGGCCAATCTGGGAACCCATCGCCAACTGAAAATGAAAAACAGCGCCCTCTGCTGTTTGTTCTATGTCTGTTGGCTCTGGGCGGAAGAAAATGTAACACCAGTGCACAAGGAAACCGGGGTTTAGGTCTGCCTTCAGCTTTCACTTCCGGTGGTGCCACTATGTTTTCATTCCCACTAACAATATTTCTACACGGAACACTAACACCACTTCTCCCAGAGAACATGGATGGTTTTGGTTATAAGCCCACTTGTTTCTATGATGAAAGAGCAAGTTAAAATGTGAATATCTTTCCGTGGTTTTGTCTGCTCCAAGGACGCTATTGTTAAATTAGTTTGGGTTTGTTTCGAGGGGGAAAGATCGACGGACATGTGAATCCCGCCCACTACATTTGATTGGGTAAAGCGCGGCCTGCTTCCTGATCTGAAGGCACGCCCACTTGTAGCCCAGTGTGTACATGTTATGACGAGCCTTCACGACAGATTCCAACGCAGTGCAGAATCTGTTCTTGAGAGATTAGGTATGGGCATAAGGTGTTAAGTATGGGCATAAGGTGTTAAGTATGGGCATAAGGTGTTAAGTATGGGCATAAGGTTTTCAAAAACCATCGCAAGCGAGTAGGGCTCGCCCCCTAGTGGTCTGTTTGCAATGAATCCAATATTAGATAGGTATGGTTGAAACCCCAAATAATTGATAGAAGAGATTTTCAATGGATTCTGTTACTATCGGGTATGCTAAATATCATATTAAAACATTTGGAAAATCTAACTTCTGGAAAGGCATTTCAAGATGGCACATATTCCCTCCCAGCTTATAGACATTTTAAGCTCCCGGCAGCCATCGTGGACGCCATCTTGAAAATGATGCCTTTCCAGAAATTTGATTTTCCATTTTTGTGGGATCGCTTTAGCTTTAGATAGCGATGTTATCTTCACTAGTTATTATTATTATTATTCCGCCCGTTTTTGGATTGGTCAAGCTTCACGTGACATCACAATATGTAATATAAATAGGTAAGTCAGAATGAATCAGGAACAGAACTTTCTAGTGTGATACTATGTGTGGGATCCTTAGCGATCCCACACTGTTTCTTCAGGAACAGTACTTTCTAGTTTTTAGTATGTTATTTAGCATACCCAATAGTAACAGAATACATTGACAAATCTCTTCGATCAATTATTTGGGGTTTCAACCATATACCTACCTATCTAATTTTTGAATCTTTGCAAACAGACCACTAGGGGGTGAGCCCAACTTGCTTGCAATGGTTTTGAACACCTTATGCCCATTCCTAACACCATTCCTAACAGTATGCCAAAAATCTAAAACTTATCGCCAAGTGCACGATCTTGATGATTTTGGCCAAACTCCCTCCCACCATGCCGTAACATTTTGAAAACCAAAACTGCCACAAGATCATCAACCGTTTTCACATGAGATGGATTTATAAATGTCCACCATACTTCTTGCTCTGTGAAAACATTTAGTAGGCTTAATTATCTTAAAGGTAGGGTAAGTGATTTGCGTTGGTTAAAATAATAGTTAAATAGCTCTATATTCTGATAGTACTCATTGCTATAGAGTGTTTGTTCAGTATTAGGAGTCTCCTTGTCTCTCCAGCTCTTTATTAAACAGAAAATGTATTTTCGTTTCAGTTTCAGTTTCATTTCCAATTTTATCCAACCAGGACAGAGAACTCAATCAGGATATAGATTAAACAAGTGAAATTGGAAGTGATGACACTAAGAAATGAGCAGATAAATTTGGAACTGGAACACTATACAAATTAAGCTTAAAAATGGGTACTTTCTCCTGATTGGCTGAGATTTTGACACCTACCGAAAAATGTATTTTCTGTTTATTAAAGAGCTGGAGAGACGGGGAGACATCTGTTACTGAAAAAACACTCTATAGCAATGATTACTATCACAATATAGTATTTTAACCTTTTAACAAAATACTTTTTGTTTTAACCAAAAAATATCACTTACCCTACCTTTAATAATTCATTAAATTCTTCTTCACTGTTTTCTTTCAGGAAAGCCCCGCCCCATCCCTGCTGTTGCCACAGCAACAGACAGCGGGTAGCGTCGCCTCTCTGCTGCTGGTTGGCCAGGACGCGTCGCGGTGCCCGCCCCCTCAGTCGCAGCCGTCCAATCAGACGCTGCCGGGACACGGTCAACAGACCCCGCCCCCGTCTCAGCTAGCCAATCACGGAAGGAGAGAGAGAGGGAGGGAGGAGGAGAGAGAGAAAGAGAGAGAGATGGAGAGAGGCAGGCAGAGGCCGTCTCAACCCTCGCCTTTCGCTAGCGCCGCATACGCTAACCCTAATGCTAGGAATGCTAATGCTAGCCTGGCTAGCGTCCATGCTAACCCGGCCGCCATCAACCTGAGGAACTCTAACGCCGCTAGCCTGGCTAGCGTCCACGCTAACCTGCCAATCGGCCTGAGGAATGCTAGCACTAGCCTGGTTAGCGTCCACGCTAGCCCGGCCGCAGTCAACCTGAGGAGCGCTAGCGCTAGCACTAGCCTGGTCGGCGTCTATGCTAACCCAGCCACAGTCAGCCTAGGCAACGCTAACAACAGCCTGTTTAGCCACCACGCTAACCTGGGCAACGCTAACGTCAACATGGCTAGCGTCCGCACCGGCCCCGGCTCCCCCGTGCGCGTCAAGGAGGAGAGGGGGCGGGGCTACGACAGAGAGGACACGCCCATGGACACGCACTCGGCGACGGAGGCGGAGCCTGCGGAGCGTGGAGGGGAGGAGCTCGGCGACATCTCGTTCGACAGCCAGTTCCCTGACCTCATCTCTGAGCTCATCACCGAGGAGGCGGCCAATCCCGCGGCGGCGGGGGCGGAGCCCAGCCCGGTCCCCAGCCCCGCCTCCAGCCTGATGGCAGCCGGGGGGGTGGGGCTTCGCTACATGGTCCCGCCCTCCCCCTTCCTGCCCTTCCCCCCGCTCCCTCCCCCCTCTGATCGCCTAGCAACCATCACCGACTTCTCACCAGAGTGGTCCTACCCCGAGGTAATAATATAATAATAATATAATTATTATAATAATAACTTCTCACCAGAGTGGTCCTACCCCGAGGTAATAATAATAATATATTAATTATAATAATAACAATAATAGTAATGTTGTTATTATTATTATTATAGTTGTAATAATAAACATAGCAATAACTGTATAATTATAGTATCATTATATTGTATAACAAAAAATATATAATCAATTATAATTTCAATTGTCGATTGAATGTAAGAACCATGATTGTTTGATTGTTCGATTGAATTCGATTATCTTTTGTGTGTGTGTGTGTGTGTGTGTGTGTGTGTGTGTGTGTGTGTGTGTGTGTGTGTGTGTGTGTGTGTGTGTGTGTGTGTGTGTGTAGGGAGGTGTAAAGGTGTTGATAACAGGGCCGTGGTCAGAGCTGTCAGAGCGTTACTCCAGTGTGTTTGATCAGAGCGCCGTTCCTGCTTCACTGATTCAACCTGGAGTCCTGAGATGTTACTGTCCTGGTACGTTATACTATTAATATATACTATACTATCTACATATATATCTATATATCTATATCTATACCTGGAGTCCTGAGATGTTACTGTCCTGGTACGTTATACTATTAATATATACTATACTATATATCTATATCTATATCTATATCTATACCTGGAGTCCTGAGATGCTACTGTCCTGGTATGTAATACTATTTATATATTTATACTAGAAGTTCAGCCAGATAGAGATTGACCTTGTATCATATTCTGACCTAGAAATTATTATCCATGCCTTCATTTCCCTTGACTACTGCGATTCGGTTCTCACCTAGTTCTCACCTGGTTCTCACCTGGTTCTCACCTGGTTCTCAGCTGCCTCAATAAGACGTCCATAGACCGCCTCCAGTTCATTCAAAAACAAACTGCAAGACTGTTAACCAGGCCCAGCAGAAGGTGTCACATGACTCCAGTTCTGACCTCTTTGCTCTGGCTTCCTGTCATTTTAAAGGTTCAGTTGAAGGTCCTGGTGCTCACCTTTAGATCTCTACATGGTCAGACACATGA
>NC_137620.1:50922831-50940331 GCF_963280865.1 Gymnoscopelus braueri | reverse complement strand
AGAGGTGGATTTATCGGCCTGTAGAACTACGGGCTTGGCGGACAATGTGAGAATGGAAGCAGTTGTTCTCGCTTTAATACATAAAATACAACATTTTAAATCTTGTTTGAAATGACCAAACCTGCCTACCAATGATGTCACTGGTTTCTGTCACTGTAGTATGATGGAGTAGGGCTTTAATTGACGAAAAAACACCATGAAATCAAGTTTTTTTTAGTGTGTTGTGTATTTGCAGATGTGTACATGTGTCACATTGTTTATGTGCTTTATGTCGTGTGTGTGTTTTCCAGATGTGGGCGTGTGCTCTAGGCCACCAGGGGGCAGCAGAGATACTGTATCTGTGGAAGGCGTCGGCGCTCGGCCTCCCCGATTCGCTGGGCCGCCTGCCACTCGCCGTGGCTCGCTCCCGAGGCCACACCCACCTGGCCTCCGCCCTGGAGCGGCTGCACACACAGCGCACGCACGCACAACGCGCGCACACACACACACACACACGCACGCCGGAGGACACGCACACTCAGCGCACACACACACCGGAGGGGACACTTTCGGTACACACAGACACACACACACCCATGAGAGACGCACACACTCCTGTCAGAGACACACACACTCCTGTCAGAGACACACACACTCCTGTCAGAGACACACACACTCCTGTCAGAGACACACACACTCCTGTCAGAGACACACACACTCCTGTCAGAGACACACACACTCCTGTCAGAGACACACACACTCCTGTCAGAGACACACACACTCCTGTCAGAGACACACACACTCCTGTCAGAGACACACACACTCCTGTCAGAGACACACACACACCCGTCTCTCCTCAGCCTCAGATGTCTCTCTCTCCGCTGTCTACCAGCCCAGACACAGGTAACACACACACACACACACACACACACACACACACACACACACACACACACACACAATTTACAATTTACAATGTAGTCATTTTTCAGACGCTCTTAACTCTCTGCCTGCCAAAAACCTTTATAAACGTTTTTTATTTTTAAATCAAAAACAAAATACGGTTTTTCCGTTTTTCACAAAGAACCAGGAGATAACATTTTCCAAACAGTTTCTGCTCCATTCACTTCAATGTTAAAAAATAAACGGAGAAATAAATAAAACATTTCCTATGTTTTACCATGTAAACTGCTGGCAGTTTTTGAGTACTATTTTTGAAAAACCCTGGCAGTTTAAGAGTTAATCCAGAGTGACTTACAGTAAGCAAGGAAAATACGAGTTGTATGTATAGAAATAGCAGACCTGCCAACCTGCACGCATTTTGCGTACAAACTACGCAATTCTAGGTGTCGGTACGAAATGCCACAATGACAACGACACAATTTCGGGGGATGGGCGCGGTGTAACAATTAAACCAAAGATTCCTCTTAGTAAACCCAACTCACGGGTTTAGCTGAGTGCTGCTGGAAGAGTGACACGTTTTGAGCTTCACTTTTATAAAGGCTAAATGTGAATTAATAGCATTTTTATCATTTCCTTTTTTAATATGAATAAGAACTGTAGTGTCGCCCCATTTGAGAACAATGCATTCTGGGATAGCATCTGAGGTGTTTAGCTGGCCCCCCTCAGACCCCCACCTTTCAGCAATGCATGCTGGGATAGGTGTTAAAATGTCACAGATCACAGAAATGTCCCTTTCAGTCCAGCTTTCTCAGCTCACTGTATCAGGAAGACATCATTCTATAAGACATCATTGTATAAGACATCATTCTATAAGGCATCATTCTATAAGACATCATTCTATAAGGCATCATTCTATAAGGCATCATTCTATAAGGCATCATTCTATAAGACATCATTCTATAAGACATCATTCTATAAGGCATCATTCTATAAGGCATCATTCTATAAGGCATCATTCTATAAGACATCATTCTATAAGACATCATTCTATAAGACATCATTCTATAAGACATCATTCTATAAGACATCATTCTATAAGGCATCATTCTATAAGGCATCATTCTATAAGACATCATTCTATAAGACATCATTCTATAAGACATCATTCTATAAGGCATCATTCTATAAGGCATCGTTCTATAAGGCATCATTCTATAAGACATCATTCTATAAGACATCATTCTATAAGACATCATTCTACATCATTCTATAAGACATCATTCTATAAGGCATCATTCTATAAGGCATCATTCTATAAGACATCATTCTATAAGACATCATTCTATAAGACATCATTCTATAAGACATCATTCTATAAGACATCATAAGACATCATTCTATAAGACATCATTCTATAAGACATCATTCTATAAGACATCATTCTATAAGGCATCATTCTATAAGGCATCATTCTATAAGGCATCATTCTATAAGGCATCATTCTATAAGACATCATTCTATAAGGCATCATTCTATAAGACATCATTCTATAAGACATCATTCTATAAGACATATCTCCTAAAGTGATGGGTCAAACTACACCAATATGTCAATCTGTAGCTATGATTCCCTGCTTTCATATGACATGAAAAACACTCACATTAAAAACTGTTCAATGACTGTCTGTTCATGGCGGTGGGTTATATATGGTTGCCATGACAATGAAGACACTTTAAATTGAATATTATATCACTGATCTCTCTCTCTCTCTCTCTCTCTCTCTCTCTCTCTCTCTCTCTCTCTCTCTCTCTCTCTCTCTCAGGTCTCAGTTCGTCCAGTTCCCTCCCCTCTCCCGGCGACCCCTCCTCCCCCTCGCCGAGCTCCGCCTACTCCAGCGGCCCCGCCCCCATGGACACGTCCCCCTCCCTCTCCCCCTCCTCCCCCCTGTCCGTCCCCTCCCCCTCCTCGCCCCGCCCCCCTCCTCACCAGGGGTGGGCGGGCTCGGAGGACGAGGAAGGGGGCGGAGCCTGTGGGACCGACCAATCGGATTTGAGCGCAGGTAAAACCCCGTCGGTCGGTACTGTTGATGGATGCTAACTGCTAACAGTAGCTTCATAGATTGATTGAATACTTTGCGTTATTAAGTGTGTTAAAGGTTTCATAACATGCTGCTTTACAAAACATTTCAAGTCTTTATCGTGTCCTTCAAACATGTATTAAAAGGTTTTAACTGAAAAATCCACTCCAGTGAGCCATGGCAGGTTTTTATCTCTCTGTGTTCTGATGCCTTTTCAACTGCAAAGGAGAAGGGGAGGGGCGGGGAGGAGAGGGGGCGGGACTAATGGACTGTGACATCAAAGTCCACGGGCCAGTCACAGCACTTTTCTGAGCCTAATTATTCAGAAAACCCCAGACCACAGAAAATCCACTGAATGTTCAAAGTTCAGTTTTTTGGGGTGTAATTGAGGTCAGAAACCCCCCCCCAAAAACAGGAAAAAAAGAAAAAGAAATTGTTCGTCATGTAACCTTTAACACTACATGATTGTATAACAGTCAACGGTTATGCTGAAAGGATAACACAAAAAGACCCAGGGGGCGGGGCTTGTTTCCATTGTGGTCCCTCATCGTTCCAGAGTCAGTGTTACTTTTGATTTAGTTTTTTTAATACAATTCCATTTAGTTTTAGTCTAGTTTTAGTCGACTAAATGTACAGTTCATTTTGTCGATACTTTTTTTTTTTTGGGACGACTTTGATGGCATCGTGATGCCTGATTTTACACTTGATTGCACTCTGAAAATAGCAGATCTACAAGCTCACAACGCGTCGCGCTGCGACCAAGCACAACATGACTTGTCTTTTAGTTCTACTGGATCTCTTCTCCACATTTTAGTCTAGTTTTTATTTGTTGACTAAATTGTCAGTATATTTAGTCTTAGTTTGTAGTCATAAAGCTTAGTTTTTATTTCGTTTTTATTTTGTTTTTATTTTGTTTTTATTTCGTTTTTATTTCGTTTTTATTTCGTTTTTATTTCGTTTTTATTTCGTTTTCGTCAGTGAAAAAAAGGTATTCGACCAACACTTTTCATCATACTTTTAGTCGACAAAATGAACACTGGTTCTAGTTCATATAATACATGCTATACATATCAGTACAGTACAGTATCTCTGTAGCAGCAAAAGGTATATTTACAGAAACAGAAGAGGTTTAGTAGTAGTTTAGTTTAGTTTATTTATTTGCACATTTAAAAACAACACATTTGTAACAACAGCATAATATTGGGTTGGGGGGTGCGGGTGAGATTTAGGTTCTCTTCCCTCCAGGTCGTCTTGCTGTCAAACCCCATGGCCCTCATATCAGCTTGTTTAGCAGAACAGAATGATTTGTAACAGTGTTGAACGTTTCTGTGTGTCCAGCATGACCGTGACACAGTATTTTCCCACATGTCTGTGTCAGGTCAGACATAGTCGTTCAAACACAAACATTCTGCAGACAGAGCGGTGACTTCCTCTTCTCCTCTCTTCCTCTTCTCCTCTCTTCCTCTTCTCCTCTTCTCCTCTTCTCCTCTCCGTTGTGTCTGTAGGCGTGGATCCCAGGAGAGGCCGGGCGTCGCCCCTCTTCCTCATGGACTACGAAAACAACGACCCCCCCGCCCACACACACTCCCCACACACACACTCCCCACACACACACTCCCCACACACACTCACGCACGCACACGCACACGCGGCCCGCTGTCCTCTGTCTCCGTCGTTGGAGGAACAGCTGTTGAGTTACAGAGAGAACGAGGAGAACGAGGGAGAGAACGTCCCCACACAGGTACCACATACACACTAACTACACACTACATACACAATGTACACAAAACACACTACACAGGTACCACACACACACTAACTACACACTACATACACAATGTACACAAAACACACTACACAGGTACCACACACACACTAACACTACATACACAATGTACACAAAACACACTACACAGGTACCACACACACACTAACTACACGCTACATACACAATGTACACAAAACACATTACACAGATACCACACACACTAACTACACACTACATACACAATGTACACAAAACACACTACACAGGTACCACACACACACTAACTACACACTACATACACACTACATACACACTGTATACAATCTACACAAAACACACTACACACGTACCACATGACGGCCGTTCACACAAAGCATTATAATTACAACAACAACAACGTCAACGATAACGATAATTATAACGATATTTCATTATATCATCATTATTCAGGAGTAAAACAGAGGAAAAGCCTTCATTAATATCAGGCGACCTCAGAAGGTCTTCATCAGAGAGTCCTGATAAAGACCCTGTAGGTCTTCTGTAGTTTTTTTTCATGTTTGATCCGTTTAGATCCGTTTTACAGGTGTAAAACAGGTGTAAAACAGGTGTAAAACAGGTGTAAAACAGTGGGTGAAATTCACCTTTGATACTTTTAACCATTAACCATAAGTCATCTCCTGTGAGCACCTGGTTGTGTTTATATATATATATATATATATATATATATATATATATATATATATATATATATATATATATATATATATATATATATATATATATATATATGTATATATAATTTTATATAAGCTGCTGTTGCTCACTATATAAGAGCTTAGTGGGAACAGCCTTATACACGAAACACACTATACTGTTGGCATTTGTAGCGCCCCCTATAGGCAGAAGAGAAAGTGCTTTTTAGTGGAGATAAATATCATAAGATTTTAGTCAACTAAATCTACAGTTGATTTACACTTGGTTGCATGCTGAAAATGGAAGATCTTGTAGATCTGCTATTTTCAGAGTGCAACACCCGAGCGCAACCAAACATAAAATGACTTGTCTTTTAGTTCCACTAGATCCCTCCCTAACATAAGAGTTTTTTGACGGAATTGTCAATATATTTAGTCTTAGTTTGTAGTCTTCATAGCTTATGCTTAAGCTTATGTATGTTTGTTTGCTTTTATATGTTGGCTTCATTTAACCACTTAAACCCTGGATACATAGTGAACTTAACCATGTTTTAAGTACAGTGTAATTTTAAATATTTAAGTATAGATTTTTTTTGTTTGTTAGCAATTGTTTTTATTCATCATATCACAACAGCAACACAATTATGCCAGTATACATGGATGCATCATGAATAAAAAATATAATGAAAAAAACAACAACATTTGAATACGTAATGAGTAGTGAACGATTTCGACCAATGGCCCGTCACTTCCTGCTTCCTCCTCCCACAGGTCGACATGGCAACGCTGGCGGAGCAGATCATCGAGGCCACGCCGGAGCGAATCAAACAGGAGGATTTCCCCAGAGGGGCGGAGTCACCGCTCAGAGAGAGGCGGGACAACCCGGCCATCACGGACACCTGGTTGGCTACCTACCTGGACACGGTCGACGCCCACACGCTGGCCCCACCCAGGTGACTTTTACTTTGACTAGATGTTCAGGGTATGAAACCACCTGTTAGGTGGAAAGGTTTTCACCTAACAGGTGAAAGGTCACCTAACAGGTGAAAGGGTGATCACCTAAAATGGTAGCATGCAGAGGCCATCTGTTGCTCCGATCTGCACCAAACAAACACTGGCCATGAGAATGAATGTCACCCATAGGGGGCGCTACAGCAGTGTAACATCAGTGTTTAACACTTGAAGTGGACAGAAGTCACTGACCACGGCTCTGATCAGTGACATATAGGACTGGATGTGAAGAACATCTAGTGTTACAGAAAAAAACTCCTAGAACTGTCTTCAAATGCAAAAAATACAAATAAAAACTGTTTGTAAACATGGACCTCACAGTGTGTGTGTGTGTGTGTGTGTGTGTGTGTGTGTGTGTGTGTGTGTGTGTGTGTGTGTGTGTGTGTGTGCGCGTGTGTGCGTGTGCGTGTGCGTGTATGCGTGTGCGTGTGCGTGTGTGCGTGTGTGTGTGTGTGTGTGCGTGTGTGTACAGGCGTATGTGCCCCCCCTCCCCCCTCAGCGCTCTGGCGCTCCAGAGGTTAAGACCGCCCTCTTCTGCGGCGTGGGCGGAGTTCCTGAACGCCTCGTCCAATGGGAGGATGGAGAGGGACTTCGCTCTGCTGACGCTCACCGACAGCGAACAGCGGGAGCTCTACGAGGCCGCTCGAGTCATCCAATCAGCTTTCAGAAGATACAAGGTACATTATATGAGTCATCCAATCAGCTTTCAGAAGATACAAGGTACACTATATGAGTCATCCAATCAGCTTTCAGAAGATACAAGGTACACTATATGAGTCATCCAATCAGCTTTCAGAAGATACAAGGTACATTATATGAGTCATCCAATCAGCTTTTGATCACATCTACTAAAAACGATTTGGATTTCAACACCAATGACTTGTGACCAGTGTTGTGCATAACGGCGTTTAAATAAACGGCGTTACCTAACGCCGTTATTTTTTCCAGTAACGAGTAATCTAATCTATCTATACAATTGGGGAGATTGGCTGAAAGCCGGTAGGTAGGTAGGTAGGGAGGGAAACGGACAAAAAAACTGCGCACTGCGCATGCCTATGTGTGGAGTGAAACCCAACACCACGCAGCTGCTTTTGTAATGTCCCCACACAACACCGTCCGCATCTGGGTTGCCACGTTTGGGGTGACAAGCACACAGGTCAGTGTTGCCAGATGTGCGCCAGAAACAAGCAACCTGACCACCTTCATGAAAAAAAATTAACAGCCGATGGGGTCCGCGATGTTTCACGGGGGTCCGCGATGTTTCGCGGGGGTCCCAAGACTCCCAGGGGGTCCGCGGACCCCCTACAAGTAAAATTATTTAAAAAATAATAAAAACTTTTTTGGGGGAAATATCTTCATGAAAAAAAAACAGCCGATGGGGTCCGCGATGTTTCACGGGGGTCCGCGATGTCTCGCGGGGGTCCCAAGACTCCCAGGGGGTCCGCGGACCCCCTGGGAGTAAAATTATTTAAAACAATTAAAACACTTTTTTGAGGGACATTTCTTCATGAAAAACAAAAAACAGCCCATGGGGTCCGCGATGTGTCACGGGGGTCCGCAATGTTTCGTGGGGGTCCCCAAGACTTCCAGGGGGTCCGCGGACCCCCTGGGAGTAAGATTATTTTATAAAATATAAAAACTTTTTTGGGGGAAATTTTTATCCCACGATTTTTGAACCCCAAAATAAGCGAGCCCTCGCTTATTTTTGCGCGGACGTAATTTGTTTGGCATTGTGGTGAATGTTGTGTGTGCTGCGAATGTTTGTTGTGTGCAGCTTAATGTCAGAGTGTTTGTGTTGGAGCGCCTCAGTGCGGCTGCAGAGTTCATGTGTTAGGGTTAGGGTTGTGCATGTGTGGCTGTGGCTTTACAGTTTTCCTTCGCCGTGTCTGTAGGTCACGGCCTGGAGACCCCAGGGTCTCCAGGGCCCCGAGGGGGGGGGGGGCCGAACCCTCTGGGTATTTCTTTTTTTTTTTAATCCCATGATTTTGTACCCCCAAACGAAATTTTCTTTGGGGGGGTTAGGGGGGGGTACTAGAATTCTGCCCGCGTAGCGGGCAGAACTTCTAGTTAATTACAATTTCCATCGCTGCAACGCTGTTACCGTTACTGACAATGAAATGTGCTCCGTTACTATGTCAAGCGTCCCCAAGCTTTCTGTTACCACGGGCCGGCTGACAGTGTGTGTGTCTGTGTGTGTGTGTGTGTGCGCGCAGCGCTACTACAGGCTGGGTTTGCTGCTCCTCATGTTGCAAACATGACACGGTTAGAAAAAATACCAAGGATACGACAGTGATGTCTCTTACTTTTTGCTGTATGCAACCAGGAAGTAACACGGACTTGACGCTGTTTAAGCAGTGACATGTGACATGACATCACTGACGAATCCTTGGTATTTATATCTTCATGGGTATTTTTTACACACAAACCCAGCGCGGTGCACACACAAACAAACTAACTTTAACAACCAGACCAGTACAGAAGAGATGGCGAGTCACGAGCAATCCGACAAAATGGCTTTCACAAATTGGCGGTACAAGCACTACTTCACCTTTATTGAAAGGAAAGGAAAGAATGTACACGTGAAGTGCACGTTGTGTGCCGGGGGGAAGCGTTTGTCCACGTCTGTCCAAAGCAACTCCAATTTAGTGTGTGTGTGTGTGTGTGTGTGTGTGTGTGTGTGTGTGTGTGTGTGTGTGTGTGTGTGTTCCTCTGCGCAGCGCGGAGTGAACAGTCTCATCTACGTGCAGACTACAGACTACTATGCAGCTCCGTGATTAGCTGATTACAGATAGCCCCTCGGGTTAAAAATGCAAGAGAAGCAACACTTAACTTTATAAAATAGATGTCCGTTTATAAGTTGTTGTGTCACTGTAGCATCATGCTGAGTGATAATGACCCACAGCTGTTTGTTCTTCTTGCAGAGTCTCCGACGCAAAAAATCATTTTGTAATTAAAGAAAGCTCCTGCGCTGTATTAGCTACACACACGCATGAACAACAACGTTGCTGGGACCGGGTGTACTGCTTGTGTTTAAAACAAAGTCTTTTTCACAACTTTTCGCTATTGATGCCTTTTCTTTCTCTCTCTGCTGCTGCTGTTCTCTCAGGGCTAGAGCCTAATTTACACTTCGCAGCACGACGGTGTCCTGTGCTTAAAATAGCAGATATACAATCTCACAACGCGATGCAACTCATTGTGAGCTTGTAGGTCTGCTATTAAAACATTATGGCTACAAATGGCATAATCCTGGATTATATTCATATAATATAATAACACAGGCCTGGATATTCAACGTTTTTCAAGTCAAGGACCCCTTAGCTGAGAGAGAGACCCTTATTAATTATATATAAAAAAAAATATATAGAGAGAGAGAGAGAGAGAGAGATAGAGAGAAATTTGTGAACTGAACTTTGAACTAGTTCATATTTTAAGTGAACTTTCCCAACACTGTCTATGCACCTGTCTTGTGAAACCTGCTCCCAAAAACAATCCAAATTCTTTGACATATTACAACTTTTTCACGCAAATAGTTACTTTTCCTAGTAACTAGTTACTTTTACAATAGAGTAATTCAGTTACTAACTCAGTTACTTTTTTGGAGAAGTAACTAGTAACTATAACTAATTACTTTTTTAAAGTAACGCGCCCAACACTGCTTGTGACTGGACTGAGACATGAAAAGACTTGATACTTCAAGTCTTTTCATGTCACTTGAGCTTCCAACAAGTGTAGGACTTGTTTGGGACTCCAGACATGTCCTACAGTTATTGTCTTGAGTCTCAAACACGTCCTCCTCCAAACTAAACGTTAAGACTAGAAAGCAAAGACTTGAAGGTTAAAGGTTGTGTGTGTGTGTGTGTGTGTTTCAGGGTCGCAGGTTAAAGGAGCAACAGGACATGGCTGCAGCGGTGATCCAGAGATGTTACAGGAAGTACAAACAGGTGTGTGTGTGTGTGTGTGTGTGTGTGTGTTTGTGTTTGTGCGCATGCTGTGTGTGTTCTGAAAACGTTAATGTTCAATGTCTAGTCTTTGATGTCATAAACGACAGAGTAACATAGTGACGTTAGGGGTTTTTAATGTGACTTGATGATTTACTTGTCACACAAATAATTTGCGATTAACGATTGAATTGTATTTTTGGCGTTGAGTATAAGAACAAAATGATTTATGAACGTATGAGAATCAGGGTTGGATGAGAGAGAAGAAACATCATGGACACTGTGACAGTCAAGCTTTTATTGGTGACTGTACCATGTCTTTAAAAACGTGCGTGTGTGTGTGTGTGTGTGTGTGTGTGTGTGTGGGGGTGTGTGTGTGTGTGTGAAATTAACTAACATGCTTTGTCTCTTTCTGTCTGAATGCCGCTCTATCTCTCTCTCTCTCGTTAGCTAACATGGATAGCTCTGAAGGTAATACATATATATAATATATATAACCAGTAGATGTCACTGTTGTGCACCCACTCTGTGTGTTTGTGTGTGTGTGTGTGTGTGTGTGTGTGTGTGTGCGTACATGTGTGTGCTGACTCCTCCTCTTTACCGTATAAGGACTTGTCATGTGACTGTTTGACTCCTCCTCGTTTACCGTATAATATGTTGTCATGTGACAGTTTATTGATTGATTGAATATTGTATTAAACAGAAATGTAAAAACAGAGTACAGTCAAACTCTTTGTCTGAAAGGAGAACACTAACAAAGTGTTTACATTGGGATCCTAGGTATTCAATTCATCAACATATAAAATAGCACCAAAACATTCAATATCATCACAATATCAAACTATTTGTACAGAGTAGAAAGGGGGGGGGTGAGGGAATGGGGTAAAGAAGGGGGGGTTGTACGCCCGTTTAATGGAGAAGTGATGACTCCTCCCCTTTGGCCTCCTGACAGAGGGGATTTTTTAGGGCTGTTTTAAATGAAGCCAGCGATCCACATTTGTTGAGGGCTGGGGTCAGGGCATTCCACACCTGGGTGGCAGTGCTGTAGAAGGAGAATTTACCCATGTTTGTTTTATGGGTGGGTGGTACCAGATCGTTGTCATGGCTTTTTTTGATTGATTGAATATTTTATTAGGCAAAAAATGTAAAACAGCACAGTTACATTTAAAATACATTGTCTAACAGGTCCGTTCATAAAAGTCCTTGCGGACTTGTTTCCAATGAGGGCCTTGGTATTCAATTCATAGACATATATAGTGGCACCACAGTTCAAATATCATTACAAAATAAACAGCAAAAAAATAACATTATGTACAACAAAAAAATATGTACAAGAACAGGGGGGGGGGGGGGGGGTCTGCTGTCTAACGGGAAAATGGTACTACCTCCTCTTTTGGCCTCCTGAAAGGTGATTTTTTAAGGCTCTTTTAAATGAGCCCAGCGAACTGCATTTTTTGAGGGATGGAGTTAGACTATTCCAATCCTGGGTGGCAGTGCTGTAGAAGGAGAATTTGCCCATGTTTGATTTATGGGTGGGTGGTACCCACAGCCTCTAGTATTGAGGCTGTGGGTGTCGCTGACTTTTTGGAGGTATTTAGTCAGATATGCGGGCATCGAGGGCATTGAGGGCATCAAGGGCATTGAGGGTATTGAGGGCAAAGTCGCATTGACTATTTTGAAAGCCAATCCCATTTATTTGTTCTGTGTCCGCAGTACGCGCTGTATAAGAAGATGACGGAGGCGGCCATCTTGATCCAGTCCAAGTTCAGATCGTACTACGAACAGAAACGCTTCCAGCAGAGTCGCCGAGCCGCCGTGCTCATCCAGCAGTACTACCGCAGTTACAGAATAAAGTATGTATAATATTTATATATCTGTACTACCGCAGTTATAGAATAAAGTATGTATTATATTTATATAGCTTTACTACTGTAGTTACAGAATAAAGTATGTATAATATTTATATATCTGTACTACCAATGTGTTACCAATGATACTAATGAAGGCTCTGTTCCATTCTGGTTGTTACAATGATACTAATGAAGGCTCTGTTCCATTCTGGTCAAGCAGAGTCAGGGTGTTGACTCGAAAACACTCTTTTTTTTAATACTTTATTTAGAAAGACATGGAAACAATACATGGAAGTACAATTTACAATTTTCGCAAGGACCCCCAACATGATATTTATAATATATGTATCATGTTATGTTTGGTTGTGTGGGTGTCACATTCTGAAAATAGGTGATCTAAAAGCTCACAACGCATCAGCTTGTAGATCTGCTATTTTCAACTCAGGTGTAAATCAGGCATTATGACGCCATTAAGGCTGAAATACATTTTAGTCACTAAATAAACTGTAGATTTAGTCGCCACTGATGTGTTATTATATTTATCAATACTACTGAAGTTACCCATTCAATGAGATCAATTTATCAAAGCACTTATTAATACAATGCAGTTTTACTGTACATCCAAGTTATCACATCACGTATAAGATGTTTTATAATGGTATAATAATTATGATATTGAATAAGTGTAATAATAATAATAATAATAATAATTGTTTTTTCCAGGGGAGCGTTTCTCACTAAGAAACAGGACCAGGCAGCCAGAAAGATTATGAAGTTTCTACGACGATGTAGACACAGGTAACACACACACACACACACACACACACACACACACACACACACACACACACACACACACACACACACACACACACACACACACACACACACACACTCACACACTATGTACACACTATGTACACACTATATACAGACTGAATGATTCAGGAAACGTGAAACCATTCAGGCTGAGTGTCAGGTTAACCCATTAACTCATTCACTGCCACAATTATTGCTGGCCGCGTTTGCCCACTGCCAGAGATTTTTTATTGAAAAAAAAAAAAAAAGTAGGAGCCGAGATACAGAATCTTTAAGTTTTAAGTTAACAAGGAAGTGGATGGGAGTCTAGATCTTCTCCTTGGTCTTTGGGTCAAATTGGAGTTTTGAAAACATTTAAATTACGTAGTTTTTTACGTCCTAGGCAGAATTGGTAATTGGAAATAATTAAGTTTTTTATGTCCTAGGCAGGGAATGAGTTAAGACCTGGATCTGGATCTGTGTCACTTTTTGATTTGAGCTAAAAAGCATTATTTTACACTTTGGGCTTTTCAGCTTTCAAGCTTATAGCGCGAGCTTGTAGATCTGCTATTTCTGAAAAATCGTGATAATTTGTGCAAAAGTTTTTTAACTCAAATCTTTGCTTCTGGGGGTCCCTGGAACAACATATTTTGAGATGGGGGTCCCTGGAACAACATATTTTGAGATGGGGGTCGGTGGCCAAATGTATATAATTTTGGGGGTCCTTGACATGAAAAAGTCTGAGCACCAGAAGCACTTCAGATAATGATATCTTGGATTCTGATTTTTTTTTTTTAACTCAGGATTTCTCGTTCTGGCACTGAGGGTATACTGTAAAAACTCTGGATAACTCGGGGCCTGGCACTGAGAAAGTTAATTTAAATTGGAATCCTGAGAAGTAACATTTGTATTTAATTTCAAATGCATTTAGTTATACTTCTGTTAACTTTATGAACTTAAATACATTGGACAATAGAATGTTAATACTAGTCATTAAGCTACTGATATAGACTGAAGTCATTCAAGCGGGTCATGTTATGAATCATAACAGCTGAGATCAATAATATAATCACTATTCTGATATTAACCTGTGGGCCACATTAAGTGAAGGTGGGGGCCGCATGTGGCCAGTTGCCCATGTATGTCATCATATAGGCCCTTTAAAACTGTGAGGTCTTATGAATCTGAGGTACTAGTCTCACTCTGTTTTTTAGTAACTGTCTGTCTGTCTGTCTGTCTGTCTGTCTGTCTGTCTGTCTGTCTGTCTGTCTGTCTGTCTGTCTGTCTGTCTGTCTGTCTGTCTGTCTGTCTGTCTCCACAGAATAAAGGAGTTGAAACAAACCAAGGAGCTGGAGAGGAGAGGATTGACTACCTAATCTCTATCTCTATCTCTCTCTCTCTCTCTATCTCTCTATCTCTCTATCTCTCTCTCTCTCTCTCTCTCTCTCTCTCTCTCTCTCTCTCTCTCTCTCTCTCTCTCTCTCTCTCTATCTATCTATCTATCTATCTATGTCTCTATCTATCTCTCTTTCTCTCTCTCTCTCTCTATCTATCTATCTATCTCTCTATCTATCTATCTCTCTATCTATCTATCTATCTATCTATCTCTCTATCTCTCTCTCTATCTATCTATCTATCTATCTATCTCTCTATCTCTCTATCTCTCTATCTCTCTATTTATCTATCTATCTATCTATCTATCTACCAATCAGAAAGAGGGGGAGGGGGAGACAGTTTATTAGGGGCGTGGTGTCGAGGTGTCACTCAAACGGTTGTCACGGTGACAGCGCCGAGGGGCGGGGTCTAACGTCGGACGGATCTACAAGTCCTCAAGAACCTCGCCGATGTCGGTTGGTCACCGCGGCGACCAGCAGCCCCGCCTACATTTCTGAGGAGGAGGACACTGATTGGCCAATGGGGGGGCTGATTGATTGATTGACACTCACGGCACTGTGAAGTGGAGTTGTTGTAGTGTGTGTAAGTTACCACTGGGGGGCGCTGTGGTGTCATCTGTCCAGTTTACTGACGGAGGGAATGTAGTGTCACACACACACACACACACACACACACACACACACACACACACACACACACACACACAGTACATTTACGTATATTAAATCTATATAAATATATATCCTGAAATACAGTCTTTATAAATAAAATGGATGTTTATTTATTATCACAACCTGTGCTATCATTGTGTGTGTGTGTGTGTGTGTGTGTGTGTGTGTGTGTGTGTGTGTGTGTGTGTGTGTGTGTGTGTGTGTGTGTGTGTGTGTGTGTGTGTGTGTGTGTGTGTGTGTGTGTGTGTGTGTGTGTGTGTGTGTGTGTGTGTGTGTATGAATGCGTGTGTCTGTTTGTTAACCAATCAGAATGCAGTATAGAAGGGTTTTCGAGTGATTTCAAATGTGATTGGCTGACTCGGTGTTGTCGTGGTAACCACAGCGAGTAGATCAGTGCATGACATTTCCTTAACGAGTTAACGAGCTTCTTAACGAGCTTCTTAACGAGATGATTAATTATGTTCACACCTGAAATGACACGTATATTATTATTATAATAATTATTATTATTAATGTTGTTGATGTGAATGTGATGATTTGCATGAGTTTGTATTTGGTTGTTTTGCATAATTATTCAAAGCGTTAAACGTGAATTATGATAACGATTATGAAGCTTAATTAATTAATTGATCTATCAGTGATTAAAATACAAGATGTTCATTATTTATTTGTATTGTTTATATGTTTGTTGTCATGGCAACCTGTTTCCTAGCAACATGATGTTTGTATGAGAATAAACCAATAGAAAAGCTGGAAATAACTGAGTGGGTGATTGCGTCATCGTCGGGGGCGGGGTGGAGGGGGCGGGGCATACCTTTTGGGAGACGTGACGTCATCATGTTGATGATGTCATATTCCGGCTCCTGTTTGCGACCAATCGGCTGGAGTTATACTGGACAGAGAAAATAACGTGACCTTTTGACCCCCCCCCCCCCTGCCTACAGTGACTCTGAGGACCCCAGAAACGCAAAGTTAAAGGGATAGTTCACCCCAAAAAAAATCGATTCATTGATTATTTTGTTTGGGCTCATTCCTAAGGTAATAATTTGATGACCAGCGGACCGGTAGTCCTCAGTCCTCAACCCTGAGCCATCCCACCCTACCAAAGTGAACAGAGGTTAGATGAGTTGTATGTTTAAGGGTAAGAAGTAGCCTGACCAGTTTGTTTTGAGATGTCTGGAGCCTTGTTTTTAAGGCCTTAGTGGTTCTATGGTACCATGAGGTGCATGTGTAGTCAAAGTAGTTAAATCATTTTATCAAGTAGCCCTGTAATAAGTGTGGTAATCAAGGGGGAGCAGGTCATTATGCAAGGGTTAATGTACCCTTTCCCTTTGGTTGTTGATAAATAACGCCGGTCTAATCACCCTGTCAGGGTTTATTTATCCATAACGACCTGCTCACACATTAACCCTTTGCTTAAAGGAGTATTTGTCTCTGAGATGTGGTGCAGTAGAAGAATAAACTATATTGAAATAAAGAAATAAAGTGGCTCAAACTCAAAGAGATATTTCTCTTTCCAACATGTTTGTGGTCATTTTAACGTCTACTCAGGCTTCTGTGTTTCACCAGAGACAGTTTATAAGTTGTTTGATTCAGTATTTACATATTTGATATTCATTTTATCAGACACGCCCCCTTCCTATACAAACCCATTGTCATTTCAAACTCCATTTTAACCATGTTACACAATATCCCTTTAAGTACAGTATTTATCTCTTCTTTTCTTTCCCTCTTAAATGTTAGAGTAGCCAATTATTTTTACCCCCTTTTTCTCCCCAATTTAGTCGTTATGCCAATTAACTCCTCTCCTCACACATGTCTGTGATGTCACTGCTGTCATATCCTACTGACTCGCCTGTCAGTGAGGAGCCTCCACCAGGAGGACGTAGAGCCTTCATCCTGCTCCTCCCGCCCAACACTCCCTGCTGACAGATGCCCCCCCCCCATCCCGTAGGAGTACATACAATGACCAGTATCACCCTCTTCCTCCTCCACCTCCACCTCCTCCACCTCCTCCTCCTCCTCCTCCTCTTCCTCCTCCTCCTCCTCCTCTTCCTCCTCCTCTTCCTCCTCCTGAACACGGGCCAGTAGTGTCTGACAGACGTCGTTGACAAAGCCTGATGCACCACACGGTGGATTCTAACCCACAACCTCTGTGTTGGTGGGCAGTGACTTTACCACTGTGCCACCCGAGTGCCTTTAAGTACAGTATTGAGTAAATGTACTTAGTTACTTTCCACTGGAGGTGTAACAATACAGTAACTGTATCGATGCATAGATTTTAATTTCAACGATCCATAACTTTATCGACGTTTAAACAGCAACACATCGACTTGTTTCTATTTAAAATTGTATCACCATTTAACCATTCCCTTCTTTAATCCATTCCTATATTCATATTGTTGGCCTTACAGTGTT
>NC_137620.1:50910331-50912831 GCF_963280865.1 Gymnoscopelus braueri | reverse complement strand
AATAGCCGATCTACAAGCTCACAATGCGTCGCTTTGCGGCGCGTTGTGAGCTTGTAGATCTGCTATTATATATTATACTACATATATTATATATTATAGATCAGCTAAATTGTACTTAAGTACAGTACTTGAGTACTTGTACTTAGTTTGCACCACTGCAAACGAGTGATAGCTGTGTCCTCATTCAGAATACTATAGTGATGTGACACGTAGTTCTTTCCTTTGGTTGTGTATGTGTTGATGGACATACTTAGTACTTTTACTGGAGTCAAATCTTCAATAAATGACTTGTACTTGTAGGGCACGGTCCACACAAACTATGGCTGCCGGCTGATAAACTTCTTTGCAGCCAGCGCATTCTGTCCCAATAACCAGTGACGCACCTGTCACTCACTTTCAGGACCCTCCCCTTAGCCCGCAGTTGCTCTATCGTGACCCTGGACGACCGACTGTCGTTCTCAACAAACATCTTATCAGTGACACGGTCCTGCAGATTCCTCCTCTACAACATCAGGAGGATTCGCCCCTTCCTCACGGAGAAGGCAGCCCAGGTGCTCATCCAGGCTCTCGTCATCTCCCGCCTGGACTACTGCAACTCCCTCCTTGCTGGTGCCCTGGCGTCTGCCATCAGACCTCTGGAGCTTGTTCAGAAAGCTGCGGCTCGTCTGGTGTTCAACCGCCCCAAGTTCTCCCACACAACCATCCTTCTCCGTTCTCTACACTGGCTCCCCGTAGCAGCTCGCATCCAGTTTAAAACCCTGGTGCTAGCCTATAGGGCAGTGAAAGGAACAGCTCCTTCTTACCTCCAGGCTATGGTCGATGCCTACACTCCTGCCCGACCACTTCGGTCTGCCGCCACGGGGCAACTGGTTGCCTCGTCACACAAGGGTCCTTCTGGCCGATCCACACGGTCACTGCTTTTCTCTGTTCTGGCCCCACAGTGGTGGAATGAACTTCCCACTGATGTCAGGACAGCAGAGTCACTGCCCATATTTCACCGCAGACTGAAAACCCACCTCTTCAGGAAACACTACCCTTCCTCTTAGACTTGCCTTGTTGTTGTTAACTAGTTGCACGAGCTCTTGTTTTATTGGATCTTGTTTAGTTGATACACTTATTTGTTTTAGCTCTTGCTCATTTGATTTTGCTATTTGTCTAAACCACGCCGTTCCCATTGAAAAGCATTGGCAGAATCCACCATTACAGATAGAATCAAAGTGCAGTGTGAGCGTGCCCTTACAGAGTGTTTATATTGTGGTAACTGTATGTTTTAAAGTAACAGATTGAGAACTTCTTGCCGTATTGAGAGCAGATCCTGTGTGTCTGTGTGTCTGTTGAAGAGGACTGTTGTATTGTCCCGTTTAGCATTTCTATTGAGCCTTTAATAACACTTTACAATGTGCATTACTCTCTCTCTCTCTCTCTCTCTCTCTCTCTCTCTCTCTCTCTCTCTCTCTCTCTCTCTCTCTCTCTCTCTCTCTCTCTCTCTCTCTCTGGAGCCAGGTCTGCATATCGAGGCCTTTCTCCATCACTGTGACTGTGTGACTGTGTGCCTGTCAGTCTAGTCTAGTCTAGTCCAGTCCAGTCCAGTCCAGTCCAGTCCAGTCCAGTCCAGTCCAGTCCAGTCCAGTCCAGTCCAGTCCAGTCTAGTCTAGTCTAGTCTAGTCTAGTCTAGTCTAGTCCAGTCCAGTCCAGTCCAGTCCAGTCCAGTCTAGTCTAGTCCAGTCCAGTCCAGTCCAGTCCAGTCCAGTCCAGTCCAGTCCAGTCCAGTCCAGTCCAGTCCAGTCCAGTCCAGTCCAGTCCAGTCCAGTCCAGTCCAGTCCAGTCTAGTCTAGTCTAGTCTAGTCTAGTCTAGTCTAGTCCAGTCCAGTCCAGTCCAGTCCAGTCCAGTCCAGTCCAGTCCAGTCTAGTCTAGTCTAGTCCAGTACAGTCCAGTCCAGTCCAGTCCAGTCCAGTCTAGTCTAGTCTAGTCTAGTCTAGTCTAGTCTAGTCTAGTCTAGTCTAGTCTAGTCTAGTCTAGTCCAGTCCAGTCCAGTCCAGTCTAGTCTAGTCTAGTCCAGTACAGTCCAGTCCAGTCTAGTCTAGTCTAGTCCAGTACAGTCCAGTCCAGTCTAGTCTAGTCTAGTCTAGTCTAGTCTAGTCCAGTACAGTCCAGTACAGTCCAGTCCAGTCTAGTCTAGTCTAGTCTAGTCTAGTCTAGTCTAGTCCAGTACAGTACAGTACAGTACCACACCGCATGGCATGGCACGGCCCAACACCCAACATATCTCCTGTTTACCCAGCACAATATAGTAGTCTAACCCCTTTCGGCCCTCTTGGGCCCCGCTAAGCCCACTTTGGCCCTGGACTGGTCCTTATTATGGAAACCACGGCACAAGCAGGCGCTGTGTGACTGTTTGTGTGTTGAGTATAGAAGCCAACTGTGTGTAATTGTGTCGTGTGTACTTTGTGTAATTAAGTCAGTGTGTGTACTCTGTGTAATTGTGTTTAAGTAAGTGTC
>NC_137620.1:50700331-50905331 GCF_963280865.1 Gymnoscopelus braueri | reverse complement strand
CCATGTGTACACTCTCAGAGTTACAGACCCGTAAGGGTCCATTTGGTTCCATGTGTACACTCTCAGAGTTACAGACCCGTAAGGGTCCATTTGGTTCCATGTGTACACTCTCAGAGTTACAGACCCGTAAGGGTCCATTTGGTTCCATGTGTACACTCTCAGAGTTACAGACCCGTAAGGGTCCATTTGGTTCCATTTGTACACTCTCAGAGTTACAGACCCGTAAGGGTCCATTTGGTTCCATGTGTACACTCTCAGAGTTACAGACCCGTAAGGGTCCATTTGGTTCCATTTGTACACTCTCAGAGTTACAGACCTGTAAGGGTCCATTTGGTTCCATGTGTACACTCTCAGAGTTACAGACCCGTAAGGGTCCATTTGGTTCCATGTGTACACTCTCAGAGTTACAGACCCGTAAGGGTCCATTTGGTTCCATGTGTACACTCTCAGAGTTACAGACCCGTAAGGGTCCATTTGGTTCCATGTGTACACTCTCAGAGTTACAGACCCGTAAGGGTCCATTTGGTTCCATTTGTTACACTCTCAGAGTTACAGACCTGTAAGGGTCCATTTGGTTCCATGTGTACACTCTCAGAGTTACAGACCCGTAAGGGTCCATTTGGTTCCATGTGTACACTCTCAGAGTTACAGACCTGTAAGGGTCCATTTGGTTCCATGTGTACACTCTCAGAGTTACAGACCCGTAAGGGTCCATTTGGTTCCATGTGTACACTCTCAGAGTTACAGACCCGTAAGGGTCCATTTGGTTTCATGTGTACACTCTCAGAGTTACAGACCCGTAAGGGTCCATTTGGTTCCATTTGTTACACTCTCAGAGTTACAGACCTGTAAGGGTCCATTTGGTTCCATGTGTACACTCTCAAAGTTACAGACCTGTAAGGGTCCATTTGGTTCCATGTGTACACTCTCAAAGTTACAGACCTGTAAGGGTCCATTTGGTTCCATTAGTACACTCTCAGAATTACAGACCTGTAAGGGTCCATTTGGTTCCATTAGTACACTCTCAGAGTTACAGACCTGTAAGGGTCCATTTGGTTCCATTTGTACACTCTCAGAGTTACAGACCTGTCAGGGTCCATTTGGTTCCATGTGTACACTCTCAGAGTTACAGACCCGTAAGGGTCCATTTGGTTCCATTTGTACACTCTCAGAGTTACAGACCTATAAGGGTCCATTTGGTTCCATGTGTACACTCTCAGAGTTACAGACCTGTAAGGGTCCATTTGGTTCCATGTGTACACTCTCAAAGTTACAGACCTGTAAGGGTCCATTTGGTTCCATGTGTACACTCTCAGAGTTACAGACCCGTAAGGGTCCATTTGGTTCCATGGTCCATTTGGTTCCATGTGTACACTCTCAGAGTTACAGACCCGTAAGGGTCCATTTGGTTCCATGTGTACACTCTCAGAGTTACAGACCCGTAAGGGTCCATTTGGTTCCATGGTCCATTTGGTTCCATGTGTACACTCTCAGAGTTACAGACCCGTAAGGGTCCATTTGGTTCCATGTGTACACTCTCAGAGTTACAGACCCGTAAGGGTCCATTTGGTTCCATTTGTTACACTCTCAGAGTTACAGACCCGTAAGGGTCCATTTGGTTCCATGTGTACACTCTCAGAGTTACAGACCCGTAAGGGTCCATTTGGTTCCATGTGTACACTCTCAGAGTTACAGACCTGTAAGGGTCCATTTGGTTCCATTTTTTACACTCTCAGAGTTACAGACCTGTAAGGGTCCATTTGGTTCCATGTGTACACTCTCAGAGTTACAGACCTGTAAGGGTCCATTTGGTTCCATGCGTACACTCTCAGAGTTACAGACCCGTAAGGGTCCATTTGGTTCCATGTGTACACTCTCAGAGTTACAGACCCGTAAGGGTCCATTTGGTTCCATGTGTACACTCTCAGAGTTACAGACCCGTAAGGGTCCATTTGGTTCCATGTGTACACTCTCAGAGTTACAGACCCGTAAGGGTCCATTTGGTTCCATGTGTACACTCTCAGAGTTACAGACCTGTAAGGGTCCATTTGGTTCCATGTGTACACTCTCAGAGTTACAGACTCGTAAGGGTCCATTTGGTTCCATTTGTTACACTCTCAGAGTTACAGACCTGTAAGGGTCCATTTGGTTCCATTTGTACACTCTCAGAGTTACAGACCCGTAAGGGTCCATTTGGTTTCATGTGTACACTCTCAGAGTTACAGACCTGTAAGGGTCCATTTGGTTCCATTTGTTACACTCTCAGAGTTACAGACCCGTAAGGGTCCATTTGGTTCCATGTGTACACTCTCAGAGTTACAGACCTGTAAGGGTCCATTTGATTCCATTTGTACACTCTCAGAGTTACAGACCTGTAAGGGTCCATTTGGTTCCATTTGTTACACTCTCAGAGTTACAGACCTGTAAGGGTCCATTTGGTTCCATTTGTACACTCTCAGAGTTACAGACCCGTAAGGGTCCATTTGGTTCCATGTGTACACTCTCAGAGTTACAGACCTGTAAGGGTCCATTTGGTTTCATGTGTACACTCTCAGAGTCATATAGTGCATGTTGCTAGAGGTGTGGGTTGTGTAGTTCTCTTTGATGTAACTACACATATTAATGAAATTTCTTCAATATTTGATCTGTTGTGTTGATTATAAATTGATATCTCATAGACTTACATTGTACAGTGACGCATATCTCTCACAGTTAGTGTTTTAGCACGTTAACACAAAGTGACCATATAGAACATTACAAAACCTAACCACTGGTAGGTCAGTGGTTCTCAAACTGTTTCTGTGTCAAGGACCCCCAACATGATATGTATTTGGCTGGGGACCCCCCCCCCCCCCCATCTCAAACATATTTAGTGCCAGGGATCTTTAAAAAAAAATAGCAGATCTACAAGCTCATAGCGTGGCACGGAGTGCCGTGCTATGAGATTGTAGATCTGCTATTTTTGAATAGCCCAAAGTATAGAATATGGTTAAAGTGGTTAAACTGATTGTGACTCTGTGTGTAGCTCTCTGTGTGTAGCTCTCAGTGTGTAGCTCTCAGTGGTGTGTAGCAGGGCGCCAGAACAGAAACAGATTTTCAACCGCTCGCTCCCTACACACACACACACACACACACACACACACACACACACACACACACACACACACACACACACACACACACACACACACACACACACACATACACACACACACACACACACACACACACACACACACACACACACACACACACACACACACACACACACACACACAGCGCAGATTATGAATGAAATGAAAGACTTTGAATTGAATCACTTTGAGTTTATTTGAACCTTTTTGCTGCGCCTGTTTGTTTTGAAACCCTTTTAGTTTAAGTCTGGAGCCTGTTCTTGTTTTCGTTGTTTGCACCCCGCCCCCCTTATTATTTGAAACTTTTACACAACTCCTGCCATAAACCAACCTGTTCGAATCCATCAAGATGCAACAATCAACATGATACATGATAACATGTATGGACATGATAAGGAGGAATTAGGCCAACCTGAAGCTGTTAGTGAAGTGATAGTGACTGAAGTTACCACAGTTCACACTTCTGATAAAACTGTTCAATTGCCTGTGGTTGAGGGAAAAAGATAAGTGAAGCCCACTCGAAGGGCACTTGAAGGTAATTATGCAAACTAAAGCAATGTAATGCAAGAAAGGCTAAACTTGGACAACTCACAAGCAAAAGAAATGTGTTACAAGCACTTATGATTGATTACAGAAATGTTGAATTGGTTAAACAAGAATACAATGAATTTAATTCTAAAACAAATCACTTCAAATCACTTCACAACTCAGTACAGCAGCTATTATCAGAAGAGGAAGCTTCAGAGGACCAAGATCAGTGGTACAGGCCTAAGTTCTAAAGCATATGTGAATTTCATGACAAAGTTATAGAATGGATAAATAATGCCCATGCAGCTGTGGCCCAAAAGCCACCAGAGGAATAGCACTAGAAGTGACACTAGAAGTGACACTAGAAGTGACACAACACCTAGTGTGAAATCATTTGGCAATGTTTCAGTTGGCATGATGAGTAGAAAGAAACTGAAAACCACTACAAGCACCTCAGCATTAAGGCAGGCAGAGGCTGAAAAGGCAGCTCTACTTGCACTTGCTGCTGCTCGCTTGTAGATCTGCTATTTTCGCGTGACAATATGGAGATACAAGGTTTCTGCCCGATCGAACTTTATACTGTATACTTTATTTGATAACGTTATACTTTCAATACACGACACGTTTTGATCTTGTAGATCTGCTATTTCCACTATTTTTGGAAATGTTTGAAAGTATATATATGCACATTTTACAACATGCAAACCATTATGAAAGTTAATCTCTGTCAGAGGTTAAATCTTAAAGACCTGTAGAGGTGAGATCTGGCGAGGGGAGACCTGGTGAGGAGAGACCTGGTGAGGAGAGACCTGGTGAGGTGAGACCTGGCGAGGTGAGACCTGGCGAGGTGAGACCTGGTGAGGTGAGACCTGGTGAGGAGAGACCTGGTGAGGAGAGACCTGGTGAGGTGAGACCTGGTGAGGTGAGACCTGGTGAGGTGAGACCTGGCGAGGTGAGACCTGGTGAGGTGAGACCTGGTGAGGAGAGACCTGGTGAGGTGAGACCTGGCCGAGGGGAGACCTGGCGAGGTGAGACCTGGCGAGGTGAGACCTGGTGAGGAGAGACCTGGTGAGGTGAGACCTGGTGAGGTGAGACCTGGTGAGGAGAGACCTGGTGAGGTGAGACCTGGTGAGGAGAGACCTGGCGAGGTGAGACCTGGTGAGGAGAGACCTGGTGAGGAGAGACCTGGCGAGGTGAGACCTGGCGAGGTGAGACCTGGCGAGGTGAGACCTGGTGAGGTGAGACCTGGTGAGGAGAGACCTGGTGAGGAGAGACCTGGCGAGGAGAGACCTGGCGAGGTGAGACCTGGTGAGGTGAGACCTGGTGAGGTGAGACCTGGTGAGGTGAGACCTGGTGAGGAGAGACCTGGCGAGGAGAGACCTGGCGAGGTGAGACCTGGTGAGGTGAGACCTGGCGAGGTGAGACCTGGCGAGGTGAGACCTGGTGAGGAGAGACCTGGTGAGGTGAGACCTGGCCGAGGGGAGACCTGAGACGTTGAACCTGAGGCAGTTCCCCCGCGTCAACTACCACACCATGAGGGGGGCAGGAAGGTCCATTGGTCCGTTGGGAGCAAGGCGAAGCTGCGGGCCGCCGAGGCAGTGCTTAGACCTCTCGAGGTTATCCTGACCCTGAAGGTGAGGCTGCCGTTAGACGTTGTTATGCTTAAAAACTCTCTCACTCCATACGTTTGGTCCTGGGTCTGCCCTGGTCTCGTATGATTATGTCCATCTGTGTGTGTTGTGTTTACTGTTTGTCTGTAGATTGTTTATGTATGTGTTACACTGTACTGATGTAACGGCACAATGTCCCTTGGGGGATCAGTAAAGTATTATGTCATCTCATCTCATCTCAGCCTCGGGAGCAGGCGGGGGGGGGGGGGGGGGGGGGCGCCCACCGGCCGGAGCTGGCTGCGCCGGATGAGGCAATGGAGCACGATGGACCCAAGGGATGATGCACAGAGGCACTTGGAAAAGTGCCGGCCACTGTCTGTACTGGTGAGTGTGTGTGTGAGAGTGTGTGTGTGTGTGTGTGTGTGTGTGTGTGTGTGTGTGTGTGTGTGTGTGTGTGTGTGTGTGTGTGTGTGTGTGTGTGTGTGTGTGTGTGTGTGTGTGTGTGTGTGTGTGTGTGTGTGTGTGTGTGTGTGTGTGTGTGTGTGTGTGTGTGTGTGTGTGTGTGTGTGTGTGTGTGCGTGCGTGCATGTGTGTTTCCCAGGTGCATATTAACCCTTTGGCACAGCTTGGTGTTTTTTCCACACTATTCTCGTATCGCTTTGATCATTTGTCTGTCTCCATACATTTTGACAAGATGGTGCATTTTTTTATGTTGGATGTTGAAGCTCAGCTCCTGTAGTACGTCTAAAACACACTGTGCAGACACAAGAGTTGCATTAACAAGGGTTAAGGGTCAACCAATATAAAAATATACATACACATTTGTTTGCACCTTGACATCACATTACACTAAAATACCATGAATTCAAATCAATGTACATATCCCAGATATGTGATATTCATGATTAGGACAGATGTTGGTTAAAAGGAATAATTATTGAAAGTAGAAAACTTTTATACATTTTTAGTTGCTTAATTTTGTAAAGTACATTTTGTGCATTACCTGTTTTTAGTTTAGGTGTGGATTGAAAACTCTGTCAGAGGTTAAATCTTTGACTGTTTTTGTCTCAGGTAGAGGAGAGACCTGGCCTCGTCCAATCCATGCACGAGGCGGCCAACTTCCAGAGCAGTCTGGGCGAGGTTGGACTCGACGCCAAGCGGGAGCTGACCAGCGTTGTGGCAGAGGCCCCGGGCCCCGGGCGTGACACAAACCCATGCTGTTCCTGCGGCTGTACTGTGACACACCCACCAGGCATGCCATGCTCACACACCTTTATATCTTATCTCGGGTACTGGGGTAGATAACCATACGATGGTAACTGTGCACAAGAACACATTTCACCCACTGTTTGTGCGTCTGTAAACCTGCCATGAAGCTGATACATTCTGATTCTGTTTCAGGTGCCGTTCACGAGACCCCCACCTGCGGCCTCCTCCACCACAACACCAACCAGATGTTTAGGAGGAGGGCCTGGAGCACATGGAGGACCTCCTCCTCCACCACAACACCAACCAGATGTTTAGGAGGAGGGCCTGGAGCACATGGAGGACCTCCTCCTCCACCACAACACCAACCAGATGTTTAGGAGGAGGGCCTGGAGCACATGGAGGACCTCCTCCTCCACCACAACACCAACCAGATGTTTAGGAGGAGGGCCTGGAGCACATGGAGGACCTCGCGGGGAAGGGAGGCATCCTCCTTCCGGTGAGGGAGGAGGTGGTGGTACGTTTTGAGGGCCCCGAGATTCCCTTGGAGCACAACCCCAAAGACATGTTGGACCAGGAGCAGCTCAAGTGCCTGCTGAGTGAAAGGGCGATGCTCGTGCCCTTTGGGGACGCTACGGAGGGGCAGGGCCTGCACACGGTCAACCAGCAGGTCCTGGACTTATTGACGGGCCGACAGCGTTCTGAAAAAACATGTGTTTCTATGTCAGTGGTTCTCAAACTTTTTCATGTCAAGGATCCCCATAATTATATGAATTTGGCCGCCGACCCCCATCTCAAAATGTTTTGTTCCAGGGACCCCCCAGAAGCAAAGATTTGAGTTAAACATGTTCGCTTTAAAACAATATATATCCAAAGATTTGCACACATTGGGGGTGTTTGCATGACTTTCATCATTGACTGATTATTGTTGTGGTCACTGAGGTGCAGTTACCCAACTTGACCACAGGTTGGCATCTCAGTGCAGCATCATGTGGCATAAAAACAGAGTTATAATTATAGAAGAGGTATATTTATCATTAATAGTAATAACAGAGCAGTAGTACATTTATTTGTTTTTACTAAATCATTTATGATCACTTTAGCATTGTTTTCATTGTTATTGTTATTATAACGTACAGTATGTTGTTAGGAAGGTATTAGGATGGAAGGTTTAGTTTGAGGATGATTCAGTGTCTGACAGTTTTAGAATAATACAACCTTTAATATGTCTTAACCTTTATGAAACCATACAATACATAGTCTTATGGCTAAGTTATAGAATATTTTATGAAACCATACAATACATAGTCTTATGTCTAAGTTATAGAATACTTTATGAAACCATACAATACATAGTCTTATGTCTAAGTTATAGAATACGTTATGAAACCATACAATACATAGTCTTATGTCTAAGTTACAGAATACGTTATGAAACCATACAATACATAGTCTTATGGCTAAGTTATAGAATACTTTATGAAACCATACAATACATAGTCTTATGGCTAAGTTACAGAATACGTTATGAAACCATACAATACATAGTCTTATGGCTAAGTTACAGAATACGTTATGAAACCATACAATACATAGTCTTATGGCTAAGTTACAGAATACTTTATGAAACCATACAATACATAGTCTTATGGCTAAGTTACAGAATACGTTATGAAACCATACAATACATTATGGCTAAGTTACAGAATACGTTATGAAACCATACAATACATTATGGCTAAGTTACAGAATACGTTATGAAACCATACAATACATTATGGCTAAGTTACAGAATACGTTATGAAACCATACAATACATTATGGCTAAGTTACAGAATACTCCAACAGTTTGGAATGCAGCTCAGCCCAGGGTATCACAACAACAGCCAAATAGTTATAAATATTATACTGAGCTGCTGGAACCAGATATCTGCACTGGATCTCTGAATGACTGAATGCAATATATCTACACATATAGTTTGTGTACAGTGAATATGATTATATGAATGAATACAATGTGAATGAATATATTATAGTCTATGTACTGTTGATATAATGTATATTCATGCTTACAGTCACTGAATAAAGATAATTAATATTCTGTACAAAAGACAATGCAGGCGTTTTAACTTGTTGTCATTATGGTGTGAAGCCTGTCATGTCAGCCTGATCATCTATTGTTTATCATAACATAACTGATCATGTTCTACTGCTTAGCCCCTCCCTCTTTCAAGCCCTTTTCAATGTCACTTTTAATGACATTTAACATCAATTTATCAATAACAACAAAGTACTCAATGACACCAATTACTTAGATTTAGGGTCAATGTTGTCCCCATAATAAGAGTTCACCATATGGGTTGACAACAATACAGATTATAAAGTGTATGGCATAGAAAAAACATAATTACATTAATAATAATAACAATAATAATACAAAACATTATCACTTGTGTGGATGGGGGATAGTTTATTTATTTATTAGTAATTTTTATCCCTTAAGGATCAAGTTCCTTATGGATCCTACTATTGATCATTTTTCTATTATTGGTAGTTTGTCAAAGGTTTAACACACTAAATGTCCAATAATTAAACACAACTTCTCACAGACAAGACAATGCATAGAGAGTACTATCACTTTAAAAGACTAATTTATGCTTCATCGTACCATGGTGTCACACGCCTAAAACAGCCTCGATCTACAAGCTCACAACGCGTCACATCGCACCTCATGGTGAGCTTGTAGATCTGACATTTTCCTTCAGTCACCTAACACTTCTGTCCTCTCTTCTCCTCTCTCCTCTCTCTCTCGCTCTCTCTCTCTCTCTCTCTCTCTCTCTCTCTCTCTCTCTCTCTCTTCTCTCTCTCTCTCTCTCTCTCTCTCTCTCTCTCTCTGTCTCTCTCTCTCTCTCTGTCTCTCTCTCTCTCTCTCCCCTCTCTGTCTCTCTCTCTCTCTGTCTCTCTCTCTCTCTCTCTCTCTCTCTCTCTCTCTCTCTCTCTCTCTCTCTCTGTCTCTCTCTGTCTCTCTCTCTCTCTGTCTCTCTCTCTCTCTCTCTCTCTCTCTCTCTCTCTTCTCTCTCTCTCTCTCTCTCTCTCTCTCTCTCTCTCTCTCTCAGACTGGGGTGGTGTAGGAAATGAACTCAGGTGTGTGTGGGAGGAGGAGGGGAGTGGCTTAATAATGACATCATGCAGGTGTGTGTGTGTGTGTGTGTGTGTGTGTGTGTGTGTGTGTGTGTGTGTGTGTGTGTGTGTGTGTGTGTGTGTGGTAACACAGTGTGTCACAACAACACAGAACTACAGCAGTGAACAGAGAGACTTCATTATGAGACAACATGTGTAGAGTAAGTATGTTGTGTAGTTGTGTTGATGTTGTGTTGATGTTGTGCAGATTGATTGATTGATTGATTGATGTACTTTATTTAGTAAGACATGAGAACAACAGTACATGGAAGTACAAAATTCACAATACAAGGTCTACTAAACTGAAAGACTCAATAAAGCACTACGCTTGTTTGTTGTATAGTAACTCTATAGCTCAGTGAGCTTGTAGATCTGTTATATTCTAGGCTCAACACTGCTGTATGAAGGAGCATAAAGTGGACATTACTGACTGACTGACACTGTTTTCACTATAAATGTTTCTAAAATAATTATAGAAAAGGAACAGTTTTGGACCTGAAAGCTGTCACAACTGTGTGTGTGTGTGTGTGTGTGTGTGTGTGTGTGTGTGTGTGTGTGTGTGTGTGTGTGTGTGTGTGTGTGTGCGTGTGCGTGTGTGTGTGTGTGTGTGTGGTGTGTTAGGTCCGTCCGTCAGTATCATTTCCTCTTCTTAAAGTGTCAACACAACTAAAGTTCCTTTAATGAATGTCAGTATGATGTGTGTGTTGTAATATTGTAGATTGGCTATTTTCCAAAAATATTGGGAAAAAATAACAATATTTTGAATATTTTTAAATATTTTTATCACAAGTCTTGTGTGGGGGTCCCTGGCACCACAACAGGCCGGAACCTGTTTTTGGTGTGCACACACACACACACACACACACACACACACACACACACACACACACACACACACACACACACACACACACACACACACACACACACACACACCTACACACAGCCAAGTATAAATCATCTTTTCAGTTGATGACGCTAACAGAGGAGGAGTAATCAAGGTCATGACTGACCGATCAGGCATGAGATACACATACTGTGTGTGTGTGTGTGTGTGTGTGTGTGTGTGTGTGTGTGTGTGTGTGTGTGTGTGTGTGTGTGTGTGTGTGTGTGTGTGTGTGTGTGTGTGTGTGTGTGTGTGTGTGTGTGTGTGTGTGTGTGTGGAAGTGGTGTAGGAACTTCAGACTTCAGCTGACATTCAGTACAAACCGTTCTGACTCCGTTTGGTTTTGTAACGTCAGATAAAGTCACATGTCTTCAGGGGAAGTTGGATGGAGTGTTTTCTTCAGGGTGTATTCTTTTTTTCTTTTTTTAGTCCTTGTTGTATTTGTCAATGTAGGATTTTTACATGTAAAATAAACATGTAAAATAAACATAAACATGTAAAATAAACATGTTCAAATGAATTTGAGTGTTTTCATTATTATTGTTGTTATTATAACGTACAGTATGTTGTTATTATAACGTACAGTATGTTGTTAGGAATGTGTTAGGATTGAAGGTTAAGTTTGAGGATGATTCAGTGTCTGACAGTTTTAAAATAATACAACCTTTAATATGTCTTAACCTTTATGAAACCATACAATACATAGTCTTATGTCTAAGTTATAGAATACTTTATGAAACCATACAATACATAGTCTTATGTCTAAGTTATAGAATACTTTATGAAACCATACAATACATAGTCTTATGTCTAAGTTATAGACTAAGGCTAAGGCTAAGGCTAAGGTGTGTGTGTGTGTGTGTGTGTGTGTGTGTGTGTGTGTGTGTGTGTGTGTGTGTGTGTGTGTGTGTGTGTGTGTGTGTGTGTGTGTGTGTCCAATAATTAAACACAACTTCTCACAGACAAGAGATAGTACTGTCTCTTTAAGAGACTCGTTTATGCTTCATTGTACCATGGTGTCACACACCTAAAATAGCCTCGATCTACAAGCTCACAACGCCTCGCATCGCACCTCGTGGTGAGCTTGTAGATCTGCCATTTTCGTCAAAGGCAAGTCCTTCAGTCACTCAACACCTCTCTCTCTCTCTCTCTCTCTCTCTCTCTCTCTCTCTCTCTCTCTCTCTCTCTCTCTCTCTCTCTCTCTCAGAGGGGAGTGGTGTGTGTGGAAATGCACTCAGGTGTGTGTGGGAGGAGGGGAGTGGCTTAATGATGACATCATGCAGGTGTGTGTGAGTGAGAGAGAGAGGGAGGGAGGGAGTGGTAACACAGTGTGTCACAACAACACAGAACTACAGCAGTGAACAGAGAGACTCCATTATGAGACAACATGTGTAGAGTAAGTTTTGATACGTTTTAATGAGTAAATAAGTCCGTAAATGAATGATCCTCAGAGCTCTATAGTTCTATAACTCTATAACTCTATAGTTCTATAACTCTATAGTTCCATACATTGGCATTAAAGCTGTAAATGTGTCACATTTAATGATAAAAGTTGTTGCTTTGTTTACTCTGTGTTGTTGTGGTTAGCCTAGCCGTTAGCCTAGCCGTGAGGAGAGACAAACTAAAACGTGTCAAGTTGCATTGGAGAGAAGCAGATCTACAAGCTCACAACATGTCACTCTGCAACACGTTGTGAGCTTGTAGATCTGCTGTTTTCTGCACAGAGCCAAGTATAAATCAGCTTTCAGACAACATGAGGAGATTAACATAGATTAATATTAGATGTTTCTCCTCTTTCTATTTGAATCTCATGACATTGATGGAAGATTTGAAGCATTTAAGTGTTGAAGTATTTGTTATTTAAAGTATTGAAGCTTTGAAACATTTAAGTGTTGAAGTATTTGTTATTTAAAGTATTGAAGCTTTGGTTGTTTGGAGACGCTGTTGTCATTGTTCTGGTGATATGTTGTGTAGATGTGTAGATGTTGTGTAACTGTGTTGATGTTATGTAGATGTTGTGTAGTAACTCTATAGTAGTTCTCAGTGAGCTTGTAGATCTGTTATATTCTAACATTGCTGTATGAAGGAGCATAAAGTGGACATTACTGACTTACAAACTGTTTTCTCTATTTATAAGTGTGTGTGTGTGTGTGTGTGTGTGTGTGTGTGTGTGTGTGTGTGTGTGTGTGTGTGTGTGTGTGTGTGTGTGTGTGTGTGTGTGTGTGTGTGTGTGTGTGTGTGTGTCTGTCTAAGTGTGTAGGTGTGCGTGTGTGTGTGCGCGCATGTGGAGGAGAAAGACTCAGGATTATGTAATCTCTCTGTCTTTCTCTCTCTCTCTCTCACTTTGCATAATCTATTGCTACCCTCTAGTGTGTGTGTGTGTGTGTGTGTGTGTCTGTCTGTCTGTCTGTCTGTCTGTCTGTCTGTCTGTCTGTCTGTCTAAGTGTGTAGGTGTGCGTGTGTGTGTGCGCGCGCGCATGTATGTCTGTCTGTCTGTCTGTCTGTCTGTCTGTCTGTCTGTCTGTGTGTGTGTGTGTGTGTGTGTGTGTGGGTGGTTCCTCTTGTTAAAGGTCCTTTAAGGCAGGTACAGACTGCCCGACCTTAAAGTGGTCGGGGGGTCATCTGATCGTTAAGCATAACACACTGCAGGAGTTTATTTCTTGAAATCGGCTGTCATAATATCGTTGTGGTCTTCACAACAGGATTGATCCCCGACAAGGGCTGACACACTGTAGGATAGTTCACTAGGATGCTATCTCCAGAGTCAGACCCAATACATACATTTGAGTTTATTCCAATTCATTTTAATCGACGTATCCCGTGATATGCCTCTCCCCCCTCTCTCGCTCTTTCTCTCTCTCTCCCTCTCTCTCGCTCGCACGTCGTAGGGTGCATACACACATGATGGGATGGGATGGGATAGACGGGCGGAAGTCCCATACACACCCATGTTATCGCGACCGTTCTTCCGGTTTTAAACTTAACATGGGTGTGTATGGGACTTCCGCCCGTCTATCCCATCCCATCCCATCATGTGTGGCTGTACCCGTAGGGTGCATACAGTTGCTTTTTTGGCCTTGTTTCCTAATGTTGTTTGAACCAGTTATTCTCAAACATTTTCATGGCAAGGACCCCCAAAATAATATTTGTCCGCAGAGGCGCAGACCTCCCCCTTCTGAAAATATGTCGTGCCATAGACCCTCATACAAGATCTGCGTGGATTTGGAAAATATTCCACAATTCCCCCCCCCCCCAGATATCTTCTTTAAAAATAGCCTATCTACAACGTGAGCTTGTAGATCGTCTATTTTCAAGTATCCAATGTATTTATTTATATATATAGGCTTACAGTTGTTTGACTTGTTTTCACAAACCTGGTTGCTTATTTCTCTCGCAAAATCTGGCAACACTCACTCACAGACAAACACATACACACACACACACACACACACACACACACACACACATACAGATCGCTCGCTCTCTGTGTGTGTCTCTCTCTCTCTCTCTCTATGCAATAGTCTCAAATAAACAGCCCCCTTCGAGCACGCTCGCTCACTCTCATTCTGTTTTATAATAATGTTTAACTTAATACAGGACTGGACAGTAACTATGCGGGGGAGGGATCTGTTTGTTGTGGTCAGGCCACGGTGGCTGTAATGTGCTCTCATTGGCTGTAGCGTGCATCTCCTCGCAAGGTGGTCGCAGCCCCGTTCATAGTGTATGATATTGTCTGCTGTCCTGTCCCAGACAGAGCTGAATATCTAACATGGTAGTTATCTGAAAACGGTCGGAAAGCCGTCGCAGAGCGGATAATCGCGGCCATATCGTCTCGCGGAACCTTTCACACACAGCGAGCATTATCTCGCAGATCAAAGGCCGATCTGCGTCAGATCGGGAGGTTTTGTCGGCGAGCGCCAAAAAATGTCGGCGACAGCAATATCGGACCCAATCTCCTGCAGTCTGTACGGGCCCTTAATGAATGTCAGTATGATGTGTGTCTCATGACACTGTGTGTGGTTAACTCATTCACTGCCAGATAAACACATCCTCTATGCTGACCTTGTCAGTGATTTATGAGTGTTTTCACCTTTATGACAAATCATAGAATCTTCTTCTTCACAACGATCCCCCCGCCGATGGCTTTAAAAGACGTAGGAGGGTCTCAGAGACTCTGAGAAAACCATGTGACGCCACGATAATCTGTTCCATAGATATGAATGAGGGATGATTTTCACCACAAAACAACACAAAGCAGAGAAAAGGCCTTTTTCTGTTTTACAAAGAAGTGAATGAGCTGTTTTATTTAGCTGTTTCTGAGCCTCCCTGAGAGTCACATATATAACATGACCCCCCCCCCCCTCTACCACTCAGGTAGAAGAGCTCATCTACATGTCTGGATGACATCTCACACTGAATGTCTTCTCAGCTCCTCAAGCTGAACACACCACACTGAGCTTCTCTTCTTCAGGTAAGTCCTGACATCCTGTTTATAAAATGAATTCATATTCACCTTATTCCTGGCCTTCTCCAGGGCGCCGCCATTGTCTCTTACAGGGGGCGCCGTTGAGTTTTTCTCTGTGTGCTGCTTCATTCTATAGACAAATTATTCGTTTACAAACATTGAGACTTGACACACAGGTGACTGTTTCATGTAATCAATTCCCAACAGATCCCCAAACCTGCTGTTTTGGGGTTTCGCTGGTTTCTGTTCATTCAACCTCCTCTTGTGTGTTGGCTAGTGATCTGCGCTCTAGCGAGAAATATATACTTCATCGCGCAACTGTATTGCGCGCCGAGAACAGCTGACATACATGCTCACAACTGCGTCGCGGATGAGACCGCTGTGAGCTTGGAGGTCTGCTATTCTCGGCCGTTCTCTGCGAGCGACACATTCGCGGGACAGAGCATAAATTAGTCTTGACGGGCTGCAGCTGAGCGAGCAAGAGCAGGTTCTGGTGCCGTGATCATAGAGCGCTCCCTTCGTTCTTATGACAGCCACTGGAGGCGGGGTTTGGGGGACAACTGCTTTTAATTGTTATTATTGTTTACACACAACAGAAAAGAAAGAGCGAGAGATCACAGTAAAAATCCTAAGCATTCTGGAGAAAAACAGCATCTGAAAGTTTGATGAGAAGCATTTTTACACGTGTGGCTGTGACCACTTTAACATTGCATCTTATGAGCGGTGGGGTTCATTTGGTGTCGGCCTGCACGCTCATACTGGTTCTTATCAGTGTGACGTAGTCTGTTAAGGGTCTATACATCTATACATACTGGTTCTTATCAGTGAGACGTAGTCTGTTAAGGGGTCTATATGTGTTCACTTCCTCCCTAGTAAGCTACTGCAGGTGTAATGCAGGGAATCAGTGTGTTGGCAGATTTTGCAAAAGAAACAAGCCGCCAGGTCTATGAAAACAAGCCCAAAAGAAGCAACTAGGCTCAGTTTTACCACTCAACATAAGGATAAGGATAATTCCTTTAACAGGTCCGTTCATGAAAGTCCTTGCGGTCTTGTTTCCAATGAGGGCCTGTGAGCAATTAGGGGTTAAGAGTCTTGCTCAGGGACAAATTTCATTTCATCGACACATTTGCTGGCCTGGAATCGTACATAGGGCAACCAGGGTCTCTGGCTCCCTAGGCGGGCTCACTAACCACTCAGCTATGGCCGCCCCTATTATAACATCGGCTATTTGAAAATAGCAGATCAACAAGCTCACAATGTATCACATCACGACACGTTGTGAGCTTGTAGATCGGCTATCTTCAAAAAATATTGGAAAAAAAATACTTAATTTTTTTTAATATTTTCGAATATTTAGGTTATTTAGGTTAAGACTTTGACAGGGGCCAGTTTGGAGTTGCAGCCTCCTGGAGGTGTTTCTTTAGGGCAGTTTTGAAAGTGAGTAGGGTTTTACACTCCTTTACTCCTTTTGGTATGGCATTCCACATTAATTGGTAGGGCATTCCACATTAATTGTTAAAGCATCTTGATGAGAAATGTTCTATCATGATGAGACAGTCTTAGACCTTGCATAGTTGTGATGTAAGATATGTGGAACAATGGACAAAGAAAGGTTCAGAGTCACAACCATCATACTGTAGGCCTACATGATGAGTGATTAGATAATGATAAAGAGAATGACAGGATTTAAAGGAATGCAGTGTCACAACTACTTTCATTCAAAGGGGCTCCTGACTTTAATCAGAGGTGAGACCATTTATAAACTGGGGGTCTGATGGTGATTGTGGACCCAGGCTGTGGATCAATGGTTTACTGATTATGATGGTGGAGTGTTATTATAGTTATATTGTTATTTTTGGACACTTTCTGAAACACTTTCTCTCAATGGAGAAACAAGCTTTACTTGTCCAGTTCTGCCCTCCTTTGCTTTTGTATCAAATGGATCCTTCTGAACAGATCGGTTTGTGATCTTTTCCTACAGTTTAAGTGTCTGACCACATAAACCACATATTAATCCATTGTCTTAAACCAGGGGTCTTCAACAGGGGGTCCGGGACCCCTAGGGGGTCCTCAGAGTTACTACAGGGGGTCCGCCAAATCTTTGTGTACAAGCTCTCGGTGAGCTTGTAGATCTGTTTTAACACCGTCATATGAAGGAGCATACATTGGACATGAGGCGGCGTATTTTTTGCCTTAAATTCTCCCGTAGGCCAACGTCCAAGTCACATTTATCAAGCAATCCTATACGGCCAATCCAATACATTTGGTCGGAACTGTGATAAATCTTATGGCTGAAACCGAGCGTCATTTAAATAACACGCCCTTAAATATTCTCTAAACGCCACGATTTTACGTCATGAAGAATCGGAATACGACCAAAGAATTGCATGGAAAAGAGTTTCCCCCGCCCGCCTCACTGCCTGTCAAGACACACACACACACACACTTGACAAGTTGAATTCCAATCAGGTTCTCTGACGCCTGATTGTTCCTGATGAGCTGGTCTGGACTGTGTGTCTCTGTCTGAGGGTTTAGAACAACACACAGGTGTGTGTGGGGAGTGGCATTGTGTGTGTGTGTGTGTGTGTGTGTGTGTGTGTGTGTGTGTGTGTGTGTGTGTGTGTGTGTGTGTGTGTGTGTGTGTGTGTGTGTGTGTGTGTGTGTGTGTGTGTGTGTGTGTGTGTGTGTGTGTGTGTGTGTGTGTGTGTGTGTGTGTGTGTGTGTGTGTGGGAAGTGGTGTAGGAACTTCAGACTTCAGGTGACATTCAGTACAAACAGTTTTGACTCCATTTTGTTTTGCAACATCAGATCAAAGCTTAAATATTAATGTAGGGTAAGATTTTTAATAATAATAATAATAATATATTTATGTCTGTGTGTCAACAGTACATAGTTGTTATGTGAATAGATTAAAATAAACTGTAAACAAGCTGTATGTATTATTGTGAAGCCTAACTCATTATAATATAGATTTATTCTTAATTATTATATCTATTTGATCTTATATTTTATATCTTATTACTCCTCCTCCCACATGAACATCACATTATTAAACATGATTTATACTGCATCATACAACAGTAGATCTACAAGCTCTCAGTGAGCTTGTAGATCTGTTTTTAACACTGTTGTATGAAGGAGCATAAATTGGACATTACTGTCTGTCTGTCTGTCTGTAACACAGTTAACACACAGTATAAACAGTCAAACAGTCCTGACTCCATTTTGTTTTGCAACGTCAGATCAAAGCTTAAAGATGTGTGTGTGTGTGTGTGTGTGTGTGTGTGTGTGTGTGTGTGTGTGTGTGTGTGTGTGTGTGTGTGTGTGTGTGTGTGTGTGTGTGTGTGTGTGTGTGTGTGTGTGTGTGTGTGTGTGTGTGTGTGTGTGTGTGTGTGTGTGTGTGTGTGTGTGTGTGTGTGTGTGTGTGTGTGTGTGTGTGTCATATTGGCCCATTTCCACTCCGCTCCCTTACTGACTCAGGCATGTGTTCACGTGAAGTCTGTCTGACAGACAACACAAGTGACTTTTTGAGGTGTGTGAAAATAGACGATCTACAAGCTCACAACGTGTCACTCTGCAACATGTTGTGAGCTTGTAGATCTGCTGTTACCGGTGAGCAGCATCAGAACACAGCTAACAGAGGGGGAGGAGTCAATGTGTTGACTGACAGATCAGGCATGAGATACTTACTGTGTGTGTGTGTGTGTGTGTGCAGTGTTGGGAAAGTTCACTTTCTACATGAACTAGTTCAAAGTTCAATTCAAACATTTCAAAATTGTTCAAATTCACAATTGAACATTTAGAACTAAAGTTCATGTTTCCAAAAATGAACTATTATAGTTTTTTTTTTCTGTGAGCTATTATTTGTCAAAATTATTGCCACAGCCCGTATAAAACCACAGACAGCAATTATTTTATCCGTTTTAACAAAAAAAAGATAGAAAAAAAAAATCTTGTGTCTCTGCTATTTTAGGCACGGGACACCGTCGTGCTGCAAAGTATAAATTAGGCTCTAGCCCCGAGTGAACAGCAGCAGAGAGAGAGAGAAATCTGCATCAACAGTGAAAAGCTGTGAAACAGTGAAAAGACTTTGTTTTAATTCCATTCCCCAAAGCTCGGTCACTCGCTCACTCTCCTCGCTTCCTCCACTCGCGCCTAAGCCCCGCCCCTGCGAGGAGCCGAGGATTATTTGCGAGGACGGAGTGGTCGAGCGGTTGCCCTCAAAGGATCGGACTGCACTCAACGTCATTTCAAAGCGACGGCAAATTCCGCGATCACTTATGACGTCTCAAACAGCTGGACCAGAGCAGCAGAGGATGAAAATATACATGCATAGAATAATATGCAGGTATAGAATAATACAATACAGAATATAAGAATAGACAATTCATCAATGTGGATGGCCACATTGTTATCTTTATAGTTAACATTTTGTGCAAAGCCATTTATTCCTGAAATAGTGAACGAAGCACCAGGATGAGCAAACTTACATTTATGAATTAAATCCTGACCCGTCCCTCTTTTTGCTCGTACAGTCCCCAGACCCCCCACCCCCCGCAGCAGTCCCGCACGGCACTGCTGCTTATAACAGCCACGTATATTACAGAGTATGTCTGACTCTGAATTACATCATTCATGCAGGGTGGCCATACGTCCTCTTTTACCCGGACATATCCTCTTTTGGGGGGATGTCTGGGGGGGTTTTATAAAATCCTTCAAATGTCCGGGGTTTTGAGAGTTTGGGTGATATCCCCCCCACTTCTGGGACGAAGAAAAAAGAAAACAACTCAGACGATTTTGTGATTTTGCTTGATATTGTTTGATAGCGAAATGAATCATGACTGATAGACATGAAAGAAGACCCTTCACAGCTAATAGAGAATTTTTAATTTTAAGAATCGGTTCAGAATTGAATGAGTACGGCTATAGTTAAATAGCGTAAAGTGACCTCTTTTTGGGAATTCAGAATATAGTCACCCTATATTCAGTCTATATATAAATACAATACATTATTTCAAACATAATCTTTGTCACAGTAATTTATAGTAGTCCATGCACTGCATTGAGGCATGATGCAAGGAGAGAAATGAACTATCAGCTTTGGAGACAGAATAAGTGTGCACAATATATTACAATGTATATAATTGTATTAAATACTTTATATTGATTGATTGATTGATGTAGTTTATTTAGAAAGACATGAGAATAGTACATGACAGTACATAACAGTACATGGAAGTACAAATTCACAATACAAGGTCTACTAAACTGGAAACCCTCATTAAGCATTACGCTTGTTTAAGATGAGGACCCCATGCACACAAATCATGATGAAATATAAGAGGCAGGCAGATATACACACTACTATACAGAATGTCATACAATCAGCTTTCAGGTTACTGGTATGACGAGAGAAAAAAAAAATATATATATATAAACAAAAGAGGAAAATGAAAGAGGGGGGGGGGGGGTAGGGAGGGGTAGGTTAAGACTTAGACAGGGGCCATTTTCGAATTGCAGCCTCCTGAAGGTGTATCTTTAGGGCAGTTTTGAAAGTGAGTAGGGTTTTACACTCCTTTACTCCTTTTGGTAGGGCATTCCACATTTTTGATGAATAGCATGAGAATGAGTTCATACCCTTAGTTGAGCCAAATCTGGGTTGAACATGATCAGTGGAGCTGCCTCTGGTGTTATGATCATGGACTTCATTAACATTTTTGAAGTATTTTGACAAATACAGGGGGATCCCAATGTTGTGGTGTATCTTGAAGACCAGGCCCATAGCAAGTTGCTGTACTCTGTCCTCAACCCTAAGCCATCCAATCCTAGCAAAATGAGCAGGGGTTAGATGGGTTCTGTGATTGAGGCCAAGAAGTAGCCTTACAAGTTTGTTTTGGGATGTTTGGAGCCTTGTTTTTAAGGCCTTGGAGGTGTTGTGATACCATGAAGTGCATGCATAATCATAATGACCTTGAATGAGGGCCCCTGCAAGAATCTTCAGAGTATTCTTACTGACTAGGCGATCAATCCTCCACAAATAGCGTGTTGTTCGGTTGACATTTTTGATCACTTTTTCGGCGTTTTTGTTACCGGAGAGGTTTGCCTCCAAGATGGAGCCCAGGTAGGTAATTTCATCCTTTCTTTTGATGACATTATCACCCACTTTGATCGTGAAACTCTCTGCCTTGCTAAGGTTAGGACTGGACCCAAAGAGGATGGATTCAGTTTTACCCAGGTGTAATGAAAGTTTGTTGTCAGAGAGCCAGATGCAGATCTTGTTGAGTTCGGAGCTGAGAGTTTTCTCAACCTGCAGCCTGTCCCTGTCCGAGACTAGCAGGGCCGAGTCATCTGCGAACAGGAACAGCTTGCAGTCGCAGGCCGATGACATGTCATTCACATATATCAGGAACAGTAAAGGTCCTAGTATACTTCCTTGTGGGACACCACAAGTCACAGGGAGGGGGGGGGACTGGGTGCCGTTTACTTCCACCACTTGCTCCCTCCCTTCCAGGTAGGATCTCATCCAGTTCACTGACGTATCATCAAAACCTATTGCTTTGAGCTTATTGATCATAATTGGGTGATTGACGGTGTCAAAGGCCTTTTGGAGGTCCAGCATGACCATGCCGCAATATTTGCCCTTGTCGACATCTTGTTTGATAGAGTCGTTCAAATAGAGAAGGCATGTGTCAGTGGAGTGGTTTGTTCTGAAACCAGATTGGAATTTGTAAATTAGATTTTTTTCGGCAAGATACTTATCGACCTGTTCATAGACTATTTTTTCCATGACTTTCGAGATGGAGCTAAGAATAGAAATAGGGCGGTAGTTGCCAGGGTCTAATTTGTTTCCTTTTTTGTACAGAGGGGTCACCCTTGCTTTTTTGAAATCGTTAGGGACCCGTCCCTGTATGATGGAGAGGTTTATTATGTGGGTAATGATTGGAGCAATGGAGGCGGCCGAGTCTTTTAGAAATTTGGCGGGGATATTGTCGAGGCCTGTGGCTTTGTGTTGATGAAGAGCACTCAATTTTTTAAACACCTCTTCTGTTTTCACAGGGGAGAGTTTAAAATCATCTTTCCGTACACCCTGTTTTTTGTAAAATGAGTCAACATGTTCTTCACCATAGCACCCAGAGTGAGGGGGAAGTTTTTCAACCAAATCTGAGGTTATGGTCGTGAAGAATATGTTGAGGATTTTACTCACTTCATGTTTGGATGTGATGAGAGTGTCATTCACCTTGAGGCTTATGTTTGTAAACCTGGTTTTCAATTTCTTGCTGCAGCCTAGTAGGTTGTTGAATAGCTTCCAAAGCTCTCGTGGTTTGCTTTTATTTTCCTCAATTTTGTCATCGAGGAAGCTTTTTTCTGCTAGTTCGAGCATGCGATTAACCTTGTTTCTTAGCTTGTTTCTTTCTTTTACAAGTTTAGCTACGTGGGATTCGAGACCTTTGTTAAAACACCTGGCGAGTTTGATCCTACCTTTATGAAGCTCAGAACACTTTTTGTTTCTGACCTTCATGGCAGTAAGGATGTCCGAATTCATCCATGGTACCGGGCGGGATTTGACCATGACGGTTTTCATGGGGGCCACACTGTCCAAAATTTGAATGAATTTGGTTTTGAAACCAAGCCAAGATTCGTCTACCTGTGTGCTGTATACTTTATATCATACAACGCAATAAAGCCAGTGGCTTGTTGTGTCTTTTCAGTTAATGTGTGTGTGTGTGTGTGTGTGTGTGTGTGTGTGTGTGTGTGTGTGTGTGTGTGTGTGTGTGTGTGTGTGTGTGTGTGTGTGTGTGTGTGTGTGTGTGTGTGTGTGTGTGTGTGTGTGTGTGTGTGTGGTTCCTCTTGTTAAAGGTCCTTTAATGAATGTTAGTATGATGTGTGTCTCATGACACTGTGTGTGGTTAACTCATTCACTGCCAGATAAACACATCCTCTATGCTGACCTTGTCAGTGATTTATGAGTGTTTTCACCTTTATGACAAATCATAGAATCTTCTTCTTCACAACGATCCCCCCGCCGATGGCTTTAAAAGACGTAGGAGGGTCTCAGAGACTCTGAGAAAACGATAATCTGTTCCATAGATATGAATGAGGGATGATTTTCACCACAAAACAACACAAAGCAAAGAAAAGGACTTTTTTTGTTCCTGGGGGGCAGCTGGAAATTTCCGCGTGCGTCACAGAAGGGGGCATTCAGTAGGCCAATGAGAGGCAGGTGCACCGCCATTGCCTCTTACAGGGGGCGCCATTGAGTTTTTCTCTGTGTGTGTGTGTGTGTGCGTGTGCGTGCGTGCGTGTGCGTGCGTGCGTCCGTCCGTCTGTCCGTCCGTCCGTCCGTCCGTCTACAGCTAATCTCCGGCACCGTTGGCTTGATCGCAGTGAAACTGTGCACACACTCCCTGGATGCCAATTCACATTTGCCTTGTATAGCGCCACCAGGAGGCCGACTCCTTCAGATCTTATCCAAATTTCGCACAAATTGGTACAATATATACAATCTCTATAGTCATGTGATCAAGACGGATCTGTTAGATTTTTCATATTACATCCTGATTGCCTAATATTCACATTTAAAGTATGCAGTAGTGCCTTGTTTAGAACAAAATGCCGCAAATCATGAACGCAGCGTCTGATTGCGGTTAAACTTTGCACGTATATTCACACTATGTTGAGGAACAAATGCCACCCTTTTCACATTGGCCTGTTATAGCTCTACTTTAGCAAAACACATTCTTGGAACAAAATGCCTCAAATCATGAATGCAGTGTCAGATTACCGTGCAATGCCTAAGAATAAAAAGGCACCCTTTTCACATTGGCCTATTATAGCGCCAACAGGAGACCACAATAACCTACCTGACCTGGCGGAGACCTGTAGTTTAATATCTGTTCACTTCCTCCCTAGTAGGCTACTGCAGGTGTAATGCAGGTAATCAGTTTGTTGCCAGATATTGCAAAAGAAACAAGCAGCCAGGTCTATGAAAACAAGCCCAAAAGAAGCAACTAGGCTCAGTTTTGCCACAACTTTTAGCAGCAAGGCACTCTGTGCCGTGCTATGAGCTTGTAGATCTGCCATTTTTGAATAGCCAAAGCTAAGTGGTTAAATGATTGTGACGCTATTAACTAATTTTGCTGGGGACTCCCTCAACTCAAGATAGAGCTGTTTTAATGAAAAAGTTAAACAGGAAGTGGACGGAGGCGGAAATCTTTGGATGACGTCATTTCAGGATCCGGGTGAGTGGAAAGTGAAAGTGATCACTCGGATGACAGAGAACAGCGCAATCTTTTATAAAACGATTAAAAAACTAAAAGTAGTTAAAGTCGTCCTTAGCAGTGTGGGCCTTTGAAAAAAAAGTTTTAAAAGTTGTCCTTAGCAGTGAATGAGTTCATCATTTTTACCAGAAATGCATAATGAACTCCTAATGAATGTGCCATATTGTCTATGTTAATGTGCTACACATTTTACAATGACAGTATATCTGCATTAACCACTGAGCCACAAAGAAATATAAGCTATGGTTTAAAAGCCAATCTACAAGCTCACAACACATTACATCATGACATATTGAGAGTTTGTAGATCTGGTATTTTTTAAACATAATGTCAATAATTGGGTCTTATCAGTACAGTTAGTGCTTCCATGGCACTTTACATGAGCAAAGAGTCATTTAGGTTTAGGTTAGTCATTATGGTTATTAACAGAGGACAGGGTTACTTGAGGTGATCAAGTTCTAACAGTTCTACCTTATCGATCCAAAACCATAGTTGTGGTTTCTTTCCATTACGGTGTTATCTTGATGAGAAATGTTCTATCATGATGAGACAGTCTTAGACCTTGCATAGTTGTGATGTAAGATATGTGGAACAATGGAAAAAGAGTCAAAACCATCATACTGTACGTAGGCCTATATGATGAGTGATTAGATAATGATAAAGAGAATGACAGGATTTAAAGGAATGCAGTGTCACAACTACTTTCATTCAAAGGGCTCTAACTTTAATCAGAGGTGAGACCATGTATTAGCTGGGGGTCTGATGGTGATTGTGGACCCAGGCTGTGGATCAATGGTTTACTGATTATGATGGTGGAGTGTTATTATAGTTATATTGTTATTTTTGGACACTTTCTGAAACACTTTCTCTCAATGGAGAAACAAGCTTTACTTGTCCAGTTCTGCTCCTTTGCTTTTGTATCAAATGGTTCTGTCTGAACAGATGTGTTTTTGATCTTTTCCTACAGTTTAATTGTCTGACCACACACTGTATGAATCCATTGTCTTAAACAATAAAAGGTTTCTCCAACAAAGGATTAAACACACATTTAGCTATTTTCAGTGAATTAAGGTATATAGCTATTATAAAGCATTACTTCTAGCTGTCTCACCTGATGTAATCATGTACAGTACCATGTACAATACCACACATCTCCTGCTACATATTAATGAGCATGTCATCCTGACACTTATTACTCCTCCTCCCACATGAACATCACATTATTAAACATGATTTATACTTCATCATACAACAGCAGATCTACAAGCTCTCGGTGAGCTTGTAGATCTGTTTTAACACCGTCATATGAAGGAGCATACATTGGACATGACTGACTGTCTGTCTGTCTGACTGACAACACAAGTGAGCAAGACTTTGTGAGGTGGAAAACCAGCGTATTTTTTGCCTTAAATTCTCCCGTAGGCCAACGTCCAAGTCACATTATCAAGCAATCCTATATACCTATATTTGGTCTGAGCTTTGATAAATCTTACGGCTGAAACCGAGCGTCATTTAAATAACACGCCCTTAAATATTCTCTAAATGCCCTGATTTTAAGACATGAAGAACCAGAATACGACCAAAACATTGCATGGAAAAGAGTTTCCCCCGCCAGCCTCACTGCCTGTCAAGTCACACACACACACACACACACACACACACACACACACACACACACACACACACACACACACACACACACGTACGTTGACAAGTTGAACTCAGGTTGATGATGCTAACAGAGGGGGAGGTGTCAAGTCGTTGTCTGACAGATCAGGCATCCAATCAGGTTCTCTGATGCCTGATTGTTCCTGATGAGCTGGACTGGGTGTGTGTCTCTGTCTGAGGGTTTAGGAACAACACACAGGTGTGTGTGTGGAACAACACACAGGTGTGTGTGTGTGGAACAACACACGTGTGTGTGTGTGTGTGTGTGTGTGTGTGTGTGTGGTGTGAGTGACATATTGGCCCAACTCCGCTCCCTTACTGACTTAGGCATGCATCTTTCTTTTTCCTTTATTTATTCAGGGAAACCCATTGAGAGCAAGCTCTCTGTTTCAAGGACGCCCTGAAAACAAACATTTGAATCACATTACAATGTCACAACTTTGACAATAAAGCAAAAAAGAAAAGCAGAAGCATAAAACCACATCAAAATAATCGCAAAAGGCGGTGAATCAGACAATACAGTGAGGACATGGATAACAACACAGAGATTTAAAATCAGATGCAAATAAACAGTGTTACATGAAACAGGTGCAGCCACTATGTAGTGTGTCCTCAAGAAGCACCCTGAATGTCTCTATTGAAACCAATCACACCAGTTTCAGAGAGTCCTGAAGTTTGTTCCATTTGTGTGGAGCGTTCACGTGAAGTCTGTCAGACAGACAACACAAGTGACTTTGTGAGGTGGACTTGAGGTGTGTGTGTGTGTACGCTGTGTGTGTGTGTAGTTAAATAAGGGGTTAATATGTTTAATGAGTAAATAATAAGTGAGTGAATTAATGAGTCACACTAATGACTTATTAATGAGTTAACCTAGCCGTTAGCTCACACTGCATTGACTGTATGGATGAGAGGAGGGGAGGGAAGCAGATGTACAAGCTCACAACATGTCACTCTGCCACGTGTTGTGAGCTTGTAGATCTGCGGTGTGCAGCATCAGAACCAGAGGCGGAGCTAGGTCTCTACTGGGTCGGTGGCTTAGCCCTACAGGCAAGGAGGTCGTGGCGGATAATTTATTTTATTTAGTTTAATTCATCTGACGTTTTGGGTTTTTTTTTGGACGGTGGTTTCACACTTATTGAAAGTCACTCAGTCTAATCAGCAGCTTAATTATGTCACTGTTAGATTATGATGCATTAGTCATAACTCTACTGAAATATTTAAAAACAGGTTTCTTGTGTGTGTGTGTGTGTGTGTGTGTGTGTGTGTGTGTGTGTGTGTGTGTGTGTGTGTGTGTGTGTGTGTGTGTGTGTGTGTGTGTGTGTGTGTGTGTGTGTGTGTGTGTGTGTGTGTGTGTGTGTGTGTGTGTGTGTGTGTGTGTGTGTGTGTGTGTGTGTGTGTGTGTGTGTGTGTGTGTGTGTGTGTGTGTGTCATATTGGCCCATTTCCACTCCGCTCCCTTACTGACTTAGGCATGTGTTCACGTGACGTTTGTCTGTCTGACAGACAACACATGTGACTTGTTGACGTTTGTGAAAATAGACGATGTACAAGCTCACAACGTGTCACTCTGCAACATGTTGTGAGCTTGTAGATCTGCTGTTACCGGTGAGCAGCATCAGAACACAGCTAACAGAGGGGGAGGAGTCAATGTGTTGACTGACAGATCAGGCATGAGATACTTACTGTGTGTGTGTGTGTGTGTGTGTGTGTGTCCTGATGAGCAGGTTGGTGCCTTGCATGCTTTCCTCCTCATGTTGTGAGCTTCTATCTATCTCTTTCTAAAAAAGATCTGCTATTTTCTGTGAATGTTCCCCCATGATAGGGATGCTAGGGTTCAAGTGGTTAATGTAAAAAAAACTGTTCCTATCACACACAGATTTGGCGGACCCCCTGTAGTAGCTCTGAGGACCCACTAGGGCCTAGGGGTCCCGGACACCCTGTTGAAGAACCATGAGCTAGACACTGAAAGAGTTGTCAGTCAGCACATATGATGTGAATGTTTGTTACACACACACACACACACACACACGCACACACGCACACGCACACACACACACACACATTTCAATTTCTTTATTTGAGTCCACATTTATAAAATACATTACAGGGGCACAAATATTTTTCAGTTGCTTTTGATGTCCCGCACACTGTAAACAACATGTGTCCCTCCCAGTGCTTCAGTCCAAACAAGTTCAGAATATAAACAACAAATGCACATGAACTTATTCACAGTTAACATTGGTGATACACTTCAGTCTGCCATATTACCAACACCGGAGAAGAATTATGGGTACAGGAAGCACCTTCTCCTCCAAATAGATCGACTGCCTATAATAGAGGAGATGGAGCAGTATTTTGCTGCTTTGCCTTATATTACACTTGGACAACCTCATAATCCTCAAGCCTCTGACCACCAGCCTGTGGACATCATGGCCCCTGACCTCTGACCCCTGACCACCAGTCTGTGGACATCATGGCCCCTGACCTCTGACCCCTGACCACCAGTCTGTGGACATCATGGCCCCTGACCTCTGACCCCTGACCACCAGTCTGTGGACATCATGGCCCCTGACCTCTGACCCCTGACCACCAGTCTGTGGACATCATGGCCCCTGACCTCTGACCCCTGACCACCAGTCTGTGGACATCATGGCCCCTGACCTCTGACCCCTGACCACCAGTCTGTGGACATCATGGCCCCTGACCTCTGACCCCTGACCACCAGCCTGTGGACATCATGGCCCCTGACCTCTGACCCCTGACCACCAGCCTGTGGACATCATGGCCCCTGACCTCTGACCCCTGACCACCAGTCTGTGGACATCATGACCCCTGACCTCTGACCCCTGACCACCAGTCTGTGGACATCATGGCCCCTGACCTCTGACCCCTGACCACCAGCCTGTGGACATCATGGCCCCTGACCTCTGACCCCTGACCACCAGCCTGTGGACATCATGGCCCCTGACCTCTGACCCCTGACCACCAGCCTGTGGACATCATGGCCCCTGACCTCTGACCCCTGACCACCAGCCTGTGGACATGGCCCAAGCTGCCAAATATAAAAACAATGAGCTGGCACTTGTAGCCTAGATGTATAATGGCTTGTACTAATGGCTGGTATTTTACTTGCTTAGTAAGGAAAGCTTCCTCTAAACTTGAATCAAAAGTACAGCCAACTTCCAATAGGAAAACCTCTCTGCTGTTCTCATCAATCACAATGACATCCGGTGTGTCTGCAGTTATATTTGTAAATACATGGGGGTCATTGCATTGAAACATTTCTGGTTTCACACAAGAATGTTTGTAAAACACAACAGAGGAATCAAACGTGGGTGACACATCTTTTGTAATAATGTCAACAATTCTGTCATGCCTGGCTATGTACAGTCCTTTGTAAACATTACAACCGTTTAATATATGGGACATGGACTCTATGTTCTGATACTGTCCATGGTGTAGGCAGTAAGAGTCATGTTTATTGGGATACCAGATGGACAGATTCAGTTTGGTTGGCAGCACTTGGAGGTGTGCCTTTACAGTGAAGATGAGAATCTCCTCTTCAATCGCTGCGTTTTTAAGAATTGAGTGGGACACGGAGTGATCAGCTGACTGCAGGCAAGCGAGCTTCCCTTGCAGCCGTAGTCCTGTCCATCGCCGTTTCCTCTGTTGCGCTCTCAGCGCTAGAAGGTGCGCGCGCGCCGATGGTGGGGAGCGCGCTTGATGTTCCGTCGCAGCTCACTGTTGCGCGCGCGTTGATTGACAGGTCAGTGATCACAGACTGAGAGACGCTCACCGTCTCGTCGTCCGCTCCTTTCCACTCCAGAGTGACATCAGTCCAGTTACACAGATCGTTCAGATCAGGCCAGTCAGAGTTTACGCCAAAACCAGCTGCGTTGGTGTCCAATTTCCCACTGGGCTTCTTTTTAAACCCAAGGAAGCTGGGGGGGTCGCTAGTTTTTGGGACCTTGCGTCGCTCCAGATCGAGAATAAGCGAGGCTCTGGCTAGCTCTATGACTGTCTGATCGTCACTGTTAAGCATGTTTAATAGATGGGAAAGGCGCGTGGATATATATGTCCATTCGATATCTGCTACCCCCAGCCCTCCTTCTCGCTTACTGTGGAATATGAGGTCACGGGTTGTGTGTGTGCTCAGGCCAAACCATTCTCTCACTCGCTGTACAGTTTTGTTGTTAATGTCATACAGTACTTTTTTTGGTAAATGAATGTTAGAGAAGAGATGGTGTATTTTGGATAGGGCGACCTGCCCAATCGCCTCTTGCTTCATAACCAGTGGGAGAGGAGAGGAGTTTATTAGGTCTAGCCTGGCCGTGTAATCTTTGACAATCTCGTCCACTTGCGCTGTCCACTCCCCAGCAATATTACATTTATGGCCGAGGTAGCTGTATGTTTCGTGGCGTGCAAGGACTCTGATTGGTACATTGTTTATTGTAAATGTTGGGATTTTGTCTGATTTGGCGTGATACCATCGATTGCCCCCGCTCCTCCTCTCATAAAAGACAGCACATTTAGATGGTTTTACCTGTAGTCCAGACCACTCCAAAAAATAGTCAGTCCTGGAAAGCATGTCTTTTATGACTCCTTCGTGTCGGGAACATACGACCACGTCGTCAGCGTACCCCTGCACAGGGTTGGGGGAGTAGATGTTGAGAGGCGCACACTGGCACATCCACCGTATCCACCCGTTGATTGCCAGCACAAAGTTCACTGCGCTCCATGGGCAGCCTGTTTTTATTCCCAGTTGTAAGGGGATTGGGTCCGTGAGCTGTTTGCCACATATCACCTGGATGAAAGAGTCCCTATAGACGTCCTTGACAATGTCTATGTACACCTGGGGCAGATGGATTTCCTCCAGGGATCTAAACATAATGTCATGCGCCAGGGGGTTCCAAATGCGTCACGAAAATCTAAAAACACTCACTCTCACACACACACACACACACACACACACACACACACACACACACACACACACACACACACACACACACACACATTGATGATGCTAACTGAGGCGGAGCTAGCTGTCAAGTTGTTGACTGACAGATCAGGCATCCCAGGGGTAGACATTAAGGGAAATTTACCACTGGCCCTCCGTGGCCCCTCCATTGTAACCACTGGCCCTCCGTGGCCCCTCCATTGTAACCACTGGCCCTCCGTGGCCCCTCCATTGTAACCACTGGCCCTCCGTGGCCCCTCCATTGTAACCACTGGCCCTCCGTGGCCCCTCCATTGTTACCACTGGCCCTCCGTGGCCCCTCCATTGTAACCACTGGCCCTCCATGGCCCCTCCATTGTAACCACTGGCCCTCCGTGGCCCCTCCATTGTAACCACTGGCCCTCCGTGGCCCCTCCATTGTAACCACTGGCCCTCCGTGGCCCCTCCATTGTTACCACTGGCCCTCCGTGGCCCCTCCATTGTAACCACTGGCCCTCCGTGGCCCCTCCATTGTAACCACTGGCCCTCCGTGGCCCCTCCATTGTTACCACTGGCCCTCCGTGGCCCCTCCATTGTTACCACTGGCCCTCCGTGGCCCCTCCATTGTAACCACTGGCCCTCCGTGGCCCCTCCATTGTAACCACTGGCCCAGGACATTCGTCAAGTATGGATCCCATAATAAGGACAATTAATGAATTTGATCCCTAAAGCCCTAAAGCATGTTCATTATACAAATAATTGTATGATAATCATTCTAAAAGTAACACATTCTTTGGGCTTGTAGATCAGCTATTTGTTTTAAATAGTATAGTTTGTTGATTACTTGTGATGCAGTAATGGTCTTTTTTATTTTCCTTCTTTTTTTGTAAAGGTCTTAAAAGTCCTTAAACTGTCACTTTACTGTCATCTGGGGACCCCCCAAAAAGCATTTGGGGACCCCCCTGGGGATCCCGACCCACATGCTGATCAGTGTTGCCAGCTTTTGTGAGAGAAATAAGCAACCAGGTCTATGAAAACGGGTCTATGAAAAGCGACTATAGGCCACATGAGCACTTTAAACCTATATGCATCGCCTATTTGAAAATAGCCGATGCATCTTTGGGGTCCATTAGCTCTGGTCCATAGCCTTTTTTATATTGTATAGTGGTTCTCTTATATTTGAGAACCACTGTTGGTTTAAATAATAATTAAAACATGTGGAAGCAAGCCCAAATACACAACTACACTTTAGAAACAGGCCCAAAAAGCCCAATATTTACAAGCAATAAACCAAAAAAGAAGCCCAAGGTCGCTTATAATAATCAGACATGGCAACGCTGTATATGCTAATGATTTGCTGTGGTACAACGGTGAAAAGCCGACCTACAAGCTCACAGTATGTCACAAATAAGACGTGTTGTGAGCTTTTAGATCGGCGATTTCTAGCAACACCCACAGGCATTCAAAAACATCAGAACAACTTATGGAATGCAGCCGGGTCTCACTCATCCTCAACAAGTTGTGTTAGCCTATTAATGTAAATGAGGAGACGATTGATTTTGAATAGCTAACACTAGCTTTTAGGCTAGCTGGCATTACTGTCGGTAGGCTCACCTCATTACAATTAATAATCAGTCGGATAATTATCCATATTATCCTGTTTCAGAACCAAGGAGTTGGAGATCTCTCTCTCCCTCTCTCCCTCTATGTAGGTTTGACACAGCTGGACTGCACAGTGCGTGTTTGATGCACTGTTTGTTTACATATAACATGATCGTTGGACTGACGCACATAATAGTTATCGTGCTCGCTTTAAACGTATCTTATGCAAGTCAATTCTAGCGGTCTCGCCATTGTGGTTGAAACTTTCTCTCCCTCTTTTTCGTCTCATACTGCTTTTCACTCTGGCGACTTATTTTTTGTGTATTTGTTTTTACCTGGTGTTTGACCGAATACTGGTGGTTTTAAAAACATTTTGAAAAGGTCCAAGGATGACGGGGAAAGGCTCTTTTGTGAGCCTGCCCTGCTCGAGTACATGAACGTGCACGTATCGCTGGAGTGAGCGAGCAGTGAAATGCAGCGAGGTGCGTGGCAGAGCCACAGCAGACCGCTCTGTCTTTGATCCAAATAAATTATTTAACTATGTTTTAACGGTAATTACCGACACGATTTTACAGAAATGTTAGCAGAACACAGTAGTACAGGGAAGTGATGTGAAATTATTAGATGTTAATGTTTTAATTTTATTTTCAAGGCATTATTTTCACTGGCCCCACCGGGCAGGGCAAGTGCTTGGTGCGTTCTGCTGGCCCTGACGTACATCTGGGTCACCGGGCCATTTATAATGTCCACCCCTGCATCCAATCAGGTTCTCTGGCGCCTGATCGTTCCTTATTAGCTCGGGTCCGTTTCACAAAGAGTGTGTGTGTGTGTGTGTGTGTGTGTGTGTGTGTGTGTGTGTGTGCGCGTGTGCGTGTGCGTGTGCGTGTGCGTGTGTGTGTGTGCGTGCGTGCGTGCGTGCGCGAGACATATTGGCCCATTTCCACTCCCTTACTGACTTAGGCATGTGTTCCAGGGGAACACATGTGTGTGTGATCCAGCCAGCGCTCAGGATGACCACCAGGGGACAACACCAGAGTGCGCCGAGACAGGTTGGCAGAGATAAACTGGCATACTTGTGGCAACATAGGAAATCGAAAGCAATTGAGATTATCCTAAACAAGAGCACATATCCAGACCCCCCACCCGCTGTCAATAATGTGGAAGTTGTGCAGGAGTATTACTCTGCCAAATGTAAAGAAATAAATCATGCCCCATTAGACGACGCGCCCTGGCAACAATCACTTGCCCTTGATCCACCCGCATACTATCCAGAGACTGCGCTCTTTACAGATAGGGAGGATGGAAGAAGTGATCACCAATCTGCCAAACAATAAAGCCTGTGGTTCTGACGGAGTGACCTATGAGGCATTTAAAGCTATTAAGCAATTGTCGACCCAAATCCTGGCACAAATCTTTAACATCTGCCTATTAAATGGTAAAGTGACAGAGTCGTGGAAAGGTGCTCTGATACACAGAATCCCCAAAAAAGGCAATGTACCCGATGACCCCTCCACATGGAGAGATATATCACTTCTACCAACAATATATAAAGTCTTTATGAAATGTGTGCTAGCCCGCATTCTACCATGGCTCACTGAAACCGGGACACTCTCACCTGACCAGAAAGCCTACATTAGCCGTCGGGGCATGGACGAGCATGCATTCTGCCTGAAGACGGCTATTGATGACTTTAAACATGACTCAGCCAGTTGTTTTCGTGGATTTCCGCGACGCGTTCGGAACACTACCCCACAGCGTCATGCTTTACGCACTGAAGGAAATAAAGTTGCCACAGGAGTACATTAACATCGTTTCGGATGTATATGCAACATCTTACATCCAGGTTATCTGTGGGAATACTTTAACAGATCCCATCTCACTAGATATTGGTATTAAAACCGGGTGCCCCTGGAGTGCCGTCAACTTCATCTTGGCTATCAACCACTGGTTAAAATGGATGCGCCAGTGCGCGCCGGAGGGCACAAGATCCCCAAACCCAGTGCAGGGGTATGCCGATGACGTCATGATCGCATCAAGGGAGGAGAGCGTAATCCACTCAATGCTCTCCCGCACCGAGGAGTTTATGCAATGGTCAAGATTGGAGGTAAAACATACTAAATGCGCCACTTTCTATGAAAGACGCAGCGGTGGGAATAGGTGGTATAAAGCCAAAAACGACCGCCCCCCTTCCTTCACCATCCAGCAGCAACCCATCCGTGTCTACGCACGACACGAGACATACCCATATCTAGGCCATTACTTCAATGTTGCAGGGGACTGGGAAGAGCAGGTCAGAGAGCTGACTACCGACTATTCTGTCAGACTCGACCTCATTGATACATCTCCTCTACCCATCCTGATGAAATTACAGGCCATCTTAGAACTGGCACTCGTCAAGATTCAACATCTGTTTGCAAATATCCATATACCACAGAACACTCTGGCGGAGTTGAACAACAAAACGGTGAGCCTGGTGAGGAAGTGGCTGTGTTTAAATACCCACTCAACTCGCGACATCATCTTCCAGCCCCACGGGGAAGGTGGACTGGGTGTCCCGAATATCGAGTGGATCTACACTGCCACCAGAACCCACCATCTTCTCAACATGCTCAACAGCGATGACACAACTGTAAGAGAGATGGCCCGACAGTCTCTCCTCACGCACCTGCAGCGACGCAAAATACCACCCGCGGAGGAGAATGACGCGCAATTTCTCGGCTTTAAAATAAAGGAGAATGGAAAATTGGACATCAGAACCCCGGGGTTCGGTGTGCGTTCCGACTGGATGGACCTAAATGACTTGTGCTAGCGCTCTGGATTACAGCTGAAGTGGGCGGCGCGCGACGGCTCCGCTGTTGCGCTCAACAACATCACAGACCCGCTCATCAAGGCGCGCGCGACCTACGCGTTGGACGACGGCGCGCAACAGGAGCTGTCCGTCAAAACTGCGAGGGCCTCAATATTGACAATGAAGAGATCTCAGAGTGCCCAGCATTGGACTAGTTTAAGCCTGCAAGGAAAACTGGCTCATCTACCCTCTGCAAATCACTCTCTGTCACACTCCATCCTCTCAAACACCACCATTGGAGAGGACATTCTCATATTTACCATCAAGGCCCGCCTACAAGTTCTGCCTACAAAATACAACTTGGCAACCTGGTATCCATCCCAACATGAACCACACTGCATTCACCATCCACATCCTAGGAACATAGGTATGACCCCCAAGCAATAAAGAGACAATGGCCCACATCCTCAATGGCTGCAGCTTTTACAAAGGACTGTATATTGCCAGGCACGACCGGCTGGTGGATCTAATTTCCAGAGACATCAGAGAAGTACAGGACATAACATCTCAAATGTATTTGCACAGCACTGCTCACACAGACTGGTTTGAACATAATTCCACTGATGATAATATTTTCTGCAATATTCCAAATGCTCCATATATTATTTTCATTAATGAAACAAGTAAATCAGTTGTCATCATTGAAATAGGCTGTTCTTTTGATCTGTATATGGACATTTGCTTCACATCCAAACTCATGAAATATCAGCCTTTGGTAGAGTGTATCAAGTCACTTGGATATAACTGCCAGTTCATTGTGCTTGTATTCGGAAGTCTGGGGCATGTCCACAGACGCGCGCTACGTGGACTGCAACTTGGAGGACTGCAGAAGGTCGCCGCAAAAAGACTGGCCAAGTACTGCTCAGTCTCTGCAGTGATCGGCAGCCTCTCTATCTGGAAGAGGCGGTGCTTTGTCTATCCTTGAGTGGACTAACATTTTTTGATATATATTGTTGCCTGGTGTTAAATTATAATCACTGCTCTGCATGCATATTATCCCACTGTGTTTTAAATATATTGCATACAGTGTCTGGCCATGCCTTCATTTGAAACCCTCTTCAAAATATGTTTGGATCTTGTATGCTACTGTATTTTGTAGATCCAAATAAAAGTATTCGTGTGTGTGTGTGTGTGTGTGTGTGTGTGTGTGTGTGTGTGTGTGTGTGTGTGTGTGTGTGTGTGTGTGTGTGTGTGTGTGTGTGTGTGTGTGTGTGTAGGAACTTCAGACTTCAGGTGACATTCAGTACAAACAGTTCAGATCAAAGCTTAAATATTAATTTAGGGTAAGATTTGTAATAATATTATATTAATGTCTGTGTGTCAACAGTACATAGTTGTTATGTGAAGATATTAAAATAAAGTGTAAACAAGCTGTATATTGTGAAGCCTAACTCATTATAATATAGATTTATTCTTAATTGTCTCCACCAGGCCGAAAGGCATGGCGAGAGAGTATGTTTTACCCCCTGTCCGTCCGTCCGTCCGTCCTTCTGTCTGCGAGCAGCTAATCTCCGCCACCGTTGGCCCGGTCGCTGTGAAACTGCACACACACACTCCCTGGATGCCACAGCAGAACCTCTGCCCCACATTTTTCAGATCAGCCTGTCATAGCGCCACCATGAGGCCGACTTTTGCAAAACACATTTTTTGATATTACTCCTACAGATTTTCTCCAAAAAACACGCAAATCGGTACACAGTATCTCCATAGCCATGTGATCAACATATTCTATCCTGATTGGCTAAGATTGGCTTCCAAAGTTTGCAGGATTGGTTCATTTTGAACAAAATGCCTCAATTTTCCACAGAGATTCCCACTTGGCCCAGGAAGAAATGTCACTTGAAAACTTTCAAATCAGCCTCATGGTGGCGCTATAACAGGCCGATTCACGTTTTTAGCTATAACTGCACCGATCTGCGTGCAACTTCGCATGCACACTCCTTAGAAGCCAAGGAAAAACCTTTGCCCTGCATTTTTCACATATGCCTTTTAGAGCGCCACCAGGAGGCTTAGTTTTGTAAAACAATTTTTTTGCTCTTACTCCTTCAGATTCTGTTCAAAAATCGGTACACAGTATCTCTATAGTCATGTGATCAAGATGGATGTGTCCGATATTTCACATTCTATCCTACTTGGCTAACATTGGCTTCTAAAGTTTGCAGGATAGGTCCGTTTTGAACACAATTCCTCAAATCATGAACGCAGTGTGCGATTTCCGTGAAATTTTGCACACACATTCCCACTAGGCCGAGGCAGAAATGCCACCCTTTTCACATTGGCCTGTTATAGCGCCACCAGCCGGTCTAATTTTGCAAACCACATTTTTGGAACAAAATGCCTCAAATCATGAATGCAGTGTCCGATTGCCGTGCAAGGCCTAAGAAGAAATGGCACCCTTTTCACATTGGCCATTATAGCACGACCAGGAGGCCATAATAACCTACCTGACCTGGCGGAGACTTGTGCTCCGAGGAGCACTTTTTCTAGTTATTGGAACCCATGTGTTAGTGTCAAAGTGTCCTTGAGCAAGACACTGAACCTCCAACTGCTCCTGATGAGCAGGTTTGTGCCTTGCATGATTTCCTCCTCATGTTGTGAGCTGACAGACTGACAGATCAGGCATCCAATCAGGTGCTCTGGTTAGACAGACAGCCATGTACCCACCTACTAAGCATGTCACGTTAGATGACGCCTTGTGTGTGTGTGTGTGTGTGTGTGTGTGTGTGTGTGTGTGTGTGTGTGTGTGTGTGTGTGTGTGTGTGTGTGTGTGTGTGTGTGTGTGTGTGTGTGTGTGTGTGTGTGTGTGTGTGTGTGTGTGTGTGTGTGTGTGTGTGTGTGTGTGTGTGTGTTAGGTCCGTCAGTATCATTTCCTCTTAAAGTTTCAACACAACTAAAGTAAAGACGAGACAAAGTTCCTTTAATGAATGTCAGTATGATGTGTGTCTCATGACACTGTGTGGGTAAAGGTTCAGTGCAATAACATTTTCTTTGATTTTATTTTGAAGTTTCAGTCTGAAACGGCCTCGCAACCAATCAGAAGGTTCCATCCCTTCAGGCTATGGCACGGTAGAACCTCACTCACATGGTACACAGCATAGACATATAAAGGTAGACGCCTCATTCGGCTCTGAAGCGTCTGTATCTCGGGCGCGCTTCCTGCTTCCGCAGGGCTGCCGTGTGCGTCACACACGCGGAAGTTCGGTAGGCCAATCAGAGGCAGGTGGGGGCGGGTCTTTTTGTAACCCAGCTCTTAACCCAGCTCTTAACCCTTTGAGAGGCAGCAGCTGACAGCTGTGCGCAGCATCTAGTTAGTTGGAACTTGGCAAACTACACACTCTATTTGTGAAATTCAAATAAGAGACTGGTCCTTTTTCATATCAAGGTCCATTATTTATTCAGCATTTGAGTCACGGAACACCGTTTGATAAGCTTTAGCCTCTCACACCCAAAACGTAGAATATGTTATAGTTCGATAAGATGTTCGAATAACAATTGTTTACGTTCTCTAATTGTGTACTTGTTTAGTAAGTAATGCAGATGTTTAACAATTTGACTCTTGACAGTGTGAAATGTTATACTCAAGATTTAAAGATCTATAAGGGTCCATTTGGTTATTATCAACTCTCCATCATTTAGCTGGGTACCACCTGGAACCCCCTCAATGACCACTGGTGGTTCCCGGACCACTGGTTGAGAACCATTGCACTGACAAGTCCCGGAAAAGACGCACTGTGATTGGCCAGTAGTCAACGCACTGTGAGCGCTGTGATTGGCCAGTAGTCACTTTGAGTGACAGGTTCCCTGCGGAAGACGGAAGAGCCGCCGTGTATTGCGATACAAGTCGCCCCAATGAACTGCAGAGGCCAATGAGGTATCTAGGTTTCTAATATCTATGGTACACAGTGCTAGTGTTTGTAAGGGAGAGAGATGGACACTGTGCAGAATGTTTGTTACCATGGTTACCATGTGACACTGTGCACAATGTTTGTTACCATGGTTACCATGTGACACTGTGCAGAATGTTTGTTACCAAGAAGCTTATTTCTAACCTAAAATGTTTTCAGATTCATATTTTAGTGCTGATTAAGTTTACAATGAGTTATACACCGTCTGGACGTCATCTTGAATGAGATTAAAAACGTAGTAGTTCTGTAATTAAAATCAGCTGTTTGGAGGAACGTGCAGCTATGGGAATCACACAGGTGTAGGTAATCAAGATTAATTTATATTCATAATAGTGTATCTATGTCATCACGCAGCACGTTTTAGTTTACAGGAAGTAATTAAGATTGGCTTTTTAGGGTCTTTTGATATAAAAATACACAATGTTTTTTTTAACATTCTTGTTGGCATCTATTGTTAGGTAACTCATGATGACCACGGATATGCTCTAAAATTGTGAAAAAATTATTTTTCATTTCACTAGACTTTAAGGGGTTAATATTATGTTAATAATATCTTTGTTGACACAAGTTGATGACGGACAGAGGGGGAGGAGTCAAGGTGTTGACTGACAGATCAGGCATGAGCTACTTACTGAGCATGTCGTGTGTGTGTGTGTGTGTGTGTGTTAGGTCGGTCTATCATTTCCTCTTCTTAACACTCACGTGTCTAAGCGGTGCAATGTATGAATTAAATTGATAGTGTGTGGTTCCGTGTGTCTCTCTCTCACACACACGCGACAGGCAGTGTTGCCATGTCTGCTTATTATAAGCGACTTTGGGCTTGTTTTTCTATGAAGACGCGTTGTGATCTTTTAGATCGTCTATTTTCTATATATATATATATATATATATGTATGTATGTATGTATGTATGTATGTATGTATGTATGTATGTATGTATGTATGTATGTATGTATGTATGTATGTATGTATGTATGTATGTATGTATGTATGTATATGTATATGTATATGTATATAGGTCATGTGGCCTATTAGTCGCTTGTTGGGGGCTTGTTTTCATAGACATGGCTGCTTTTTTCTCTCGCAATCTGGCAACCAGGGCGACAGGCATGAGAGTGTTTATCGCCTATGACGTATGAGACGTGGTTGTTCCACCTGTTTAGTAGGCCAAAAGGGGAGGTGCGGCTGTTAAACTGGCGACAGTCACAGCTCACCTCCGCTCTGCCTTATTGTTGAACAGTTAATGCAAGTAAAACCTGTCAGTCAGTCACTACAAAATACTACCAAATAAACCACCATCAGTGCTGCAGTTTAGAGGAAAGAAGGTGAGAAATGTGTGCTATCTTTTGTTATATGTAGCTGTTGATATTTTATGAAGGCAAAGAAAAAAAGGACAAACATTTTGCGAGGGGGGGGGGGGGGGGGTCTGCAGCGGGCCTGTGTGTAGCTGTCTCTTTGGTAGCGTCTTGGCACAGGGACAGTCTGCCTCCGTCTTCAGACAGCAGCACATTTAACTTTGAAAAGTTAATCTGTGTAACTTAAGTAAATATTATTCACTGTTGCTACCAGTGAATCATTGTAGACTCTCCATTATTCAGTGTAAATGTACAATAACCATTTCCTAACCCCGTTCATGTGCCTGATTCAAGCTCACCGCTACAGCGATCGTGCTGCTTTATTGTTGCTTTATTAAAGATTTGACGTATCTCATGGTTATATTTCCCAGTTACTCATTCACATTCATGTTCCCGGTTCCCGGTGACAGTAGTGTCTCAGACAGTAGAGCGGCCATCTTGGAACCAGAAGGTTCCTGGTTGGATCCCTGGAACCCATGGTTTAGTGTCAAAGTGTCCTTGAGCAAGACACTGAACCTCCAACTGCTCCTGATGAGCAGGTTGGTGACTTGCATGCTTTCCTCCTCATGTTGTGAGCTTGTAGATCTGATAGTCACATTATTATTACAGAATAGTGATGGTTAATTAAAGCTACAATCTGGAACTGATTTTAATTAATAAAACATTATTTTAATTATTTTTATTTTGTATGATAAACACTTAAACCATTGACTGGAGTTCCTCAGGGCTCTACAGTAGGCCTATACTAGGACCCCTCTGTTTTCCCTCTAAACAACACAAATCCTCCCTGAAAATAGCAGATCTACAAGCTTGTGTTGTGAGCTTGTAGATCTGCTATTTTCGGTGAATGTTCCCCCATAATAGTGATACTGTGGTTCAAGTGGATAAAGTAAAAAAAAACTGTTCCCTATCACACACAGGTTTGGCGGACCCCCTGTAGTAACTCTGAGGACCCACTAGGGGTCCCGGACCCCCTGTTGAAGACTGTGTGTGTGTGTGTGTGTGTGTGTGTGTGTGTGTGTGTGCGTGCGTGCGTGTGAACTCAGGTTGATGATGCTAACAGAGGGGGAGGTGTCAAGTTGTTGACTGACAGATCAGGCATCCAATCAGGTTCTCTGACGCCTGATTGTAAACTTAATAAAGTTGTATTCATTCAAATCAGTTCCAGATTGCAGCTTTAATTAAAGGGCAAGAGCTGAGAGACGTTTCACAAATGGTGTGTGTGTGTGTGTGTGTGTGTGTGTGTGTGTGTGTGTGTGTGTGTGTGTGTGTGTGTGTGTGTGTGTGTGTGTGTGTGTGTGTGTGTGTGTGTGTGTGTGTGTGTGTGTGTGTGTGTGTGGTGTGTCAGTATCATTTCCTCTTAACACTAGCGTGTCTAAGCGGTCAGCCTGACTGGTTTTGAAGTGGATTATCTTTGCTCATGAAGATCTCAGAAAGTTCCTCTTCCATGACTTTATATAAATATTCCATTCAAATTATCTCTGTTTGTTTTTCCATCTGAAACATTTTCTAAATATGAAATTAGCCATGCTTTACCATCTCTGATGTTATTTTACGTCTATTTTGACCGCTCTCACCCTTTCTCCCCAGCCAGAGAGATCTTAACACCTCCAGACCACCTGGAGACTGTCATTGTTCTAGTTAATGGATCATTTGCATTTTACTGTCAGATAGGAACTTATATTTGATCACCATGTATCACCAACATGTTACTAATTATAGAGAATGTGAAATTAATCGATTGTTTATTCCCTGCGCAATGGATGAATTAAATTGATAGTGTGTCTCTCTCACTCACTCACTCACTCACTCACTCACTCACACACACGACAGGCAGTGTTGCCATGTCTGCTTATTATAAGCGACTGTGGGCTTGTTTTTCTATGAAGTCTTTCTATGAAGACACGTTTTGAGCTTGTAGATCGGCTATTTTCTGTGTATGTATGTATGTATGCATGTCATGTGGCCTATTAGTCGCTTCTTTTGGGCTTGTTTTCATAGACATGGCTGCTTATTTCTCTCGCAATTTGGCAACACTCATCGGCTTCAGACAGCAGCATACATTTAACTTGAAAAGTGAATCTGTGTAACTTAAACTTATACTACAATAGGTAACATTAAAAACAAAAGAGTTAAATTGTATATCTTTTGTGAGTGGCAAATGTTTCACAACACCCATTCCATGAATTTCACCCCCGAAAGCCTTTTTTTTTAAAAATAATTTTTATCCCTCGATTTTGTAACCCTTTTTTCACCCGGTGCCAATTTGCTAAGTGATCCTGGGCACTACACTCCCCCCACCAGCCTAGGGAGGCCAGGGCCGAGCTCATGCCTCCTTCAATGCATGAGAGCCAACTGACCTTCTTATCACCTGACAGGGGGGAGTTTCCCCGGTAGGACGTAGCGTGTGGAAGGAACACGTTATTCCAACCAGTTCCTTTCCCCTCCATCAGGCGCCCCGGCTGACCAGGGGGAGGCAGTATAGTGACCAGGATTACTACATGTTTTTGTGACGGTATTAACTACCCTAGCATACACGGGGAGAACATGCAAACTCCACACAGAAAGGCCCTTTCACCCCAGAAAGCCTTTTATAAACATATTTTCTATTGAAAGTGGACAGGGGCGTCTTTGAAATGACATCATCTGGCCGGAAAACGGAAACGGAAATGCACCGGTTTCCTGTTTGTCCCGGAACTACCGCTAGTAACAAAAATGAATATCACGCTGTTTTTATGGCATTATAGGATTTGACACAGCTCACGATAACTAAAGCTCCACTGGCTAAGAGAAACGATCCGCAGATAGTATAAAACAACAAAAAAACACTTTTTGAAACGCTTCTGCCTTCCGGTGAAAACAAATGGAATTCTGGATAATGCAGGACTCCGCTAAAGACCTGCAATGACGGTAGTGACGTTTTCTTTGGACTTTCCAGGTACAGCTTTAAGTACATATTGTTAATTGTTAATAATTATTAAGTACGCTACCAGTGAAACATTTTTAGGCCATAATCATTCATATAGGCTATCCATGTACCGCTGAAGTGATCGCGCTATTTTATACGGTTTTGTCATAAATATTTGACATGCAGTTACCATTCCAAGTTACACATTCACGTTCCCACTTAGCCTATATTATAATGTTTCTGCCTGTAGTCTAAACCAAATGAAACGTAGTCACTGTAGCCAACATGTGAGCTGAGTGGGATTGAAATGTTAATAGATATTTAAAAGACAATGATCTCCCCCGCTGTGCGCGGGAGAAGGTGTCAGCTCGTCTGGAGCTCAGAGGGGAGACAGTGGCCAATGGAATAGCAAGGAAAAAAACTGTCATTTTGATCTGAAGTTAGACTGTGTAGGGGATGGTCTGACTGCAGTCATTCAAGTGTTAGAGTTATAGGCCAAAACGTGTTATAGCGCCACCATGAGGCCATTTTGGAAAATGTTGAGTGGAATTTCTTCCTTGGCTTAGTGGGATGTGCGTGCAAAGTTCCTTGGCAATAGGACGCTGAGTTCATGATTTGATTGATTTGACTTCAACTACTACTACTAGCAGTAATATTCTTTCATAATATTGTCTTTCTAAAGATAATCTTTTGGTATTGTTTGCTTTATTTTAACAGTGACAAAGAGCAGAGACAGAGAGGATTCCCTGCATCAAGGAGCCTGGGGTGGGATTTGAACCACGGCCAGCTGTGGTACGTTCTCTACCAGGTGAGCTACCGGGGCACAACCCTCACATTGTCTTCTAATGATGTAGAGACATGTAGACATGATCAATGATGATCTAATGATGTAGTGACATGTAGACATGATCAATGATGATCTAATGATGTAGTGACATGTAGACATGATCAATGATGATCTAATGATATAGTGACATGTAGACATGATCAATGATGATCTAATGATGTAGTGACATGTAGACATGATCAATGATCTAATGATGTAGTGACATGTAGACATGATCAATGATGATCTAATGATGTAGTGACATGTAGACATGATCAATGATGATCTAATGATGTAGTGACATGTAGACATGATCAATGATCTAATGATGTAGTGACATGTAGACATGATCAATAATGATCTAATGATGTAGAGACATGTAGACATGATCAATGATGATCTAATGATGTAGTGACATGTAGACATGATCAGTTGTTGTTTATGTGCAGACATTCAGTTTGACAATGTCTCTGTCTCCCCCCAGCTCACCTCTTCATCTGACCAGCCAATAGAAACAATTTGATTATCACCTCTTCATCTGACCAGCCAATAGAAACACTGACTTAAATTCAACAATCAAAGTTCCACGTCCACCGACCAGGACCACTGACAGACATCCGGCCTCAACATGGGCGGTCGCAACATTTTCCCACATTTTCTTCTCGTCCTCCTGTGGATTACGGATTCCTACCTTAATTCACCACGGAATTTACACCAGATGGAGATGGAGAAAAATGTACTTGAAAAGCAGGAATCCCACAACGATTTCTACCTGCACACCGGTACGGAGCGGAAACATCTTGGTTTTGGTGCTGCGGCGATATACTCCACGTTGACCTCAAACCCGGATCGTAAGAATAAACCCCCGAATGGTCGGATGGATCGAAGGTGCATGATCTTCCTGTATCTCCTACTTTCAGGAGACATCGAGCTCAACCCTGGTCCTGTCTTCAAATCCTTCGGTAGGTTTTGTGTTCTCTTACTATCCCACAAAAATGTGGAATGCCCTACCAATAGACATAAAGGAGTGTGAATCCCTACTCTCCTTCAAAACCGCTCTAAAAGAGCACTTACAGCTGGCTGCAATTTGAAACTAGCCCCTGTAAAAGTCAAAGCCTAGCCCCCCCCCTCAAACTGTTTACTGTACATAGTTTTGTTTATGTTTTCTAACTGTTCATATGATGTTTTGCATAGTAGTGTATATTTGTTTGTCATAAATGTTTCGATGAATTGAGTAAAAAGGTCCTTTTTACTTTTTACACAATTGGAAACTAGCCATAGGCTTTCTTGGGTTTAAAATCCTCTTAGCAGACCTTGTATTGAACTTTCCTGTGTTTTTTTTTCAAACTGCTAATAAAGTATTCAATCAATCAATCATGGCAGGTAAACATAGTGTACCAGAAAATAACTTTGTGATGTTGATTAGTAATCCTCCCCAGAAAGTCTATATGCATGTTTCATGGGTGTTTTAGAGAAGAGAGAAGAGTCTAGGACGTGTGGAGCGTTGTCCAGGGTGTTTTAGAGAAGAGTCTAGGACGTGTGGAGCGTTGTCCAGGGTGTTTTAGAGAAGAGAGAAGAGTCTAGGACGTGTGGAGCGTTGTCCAGAGTGTTTTAGAAAAGAGAGAAGAGTCTAGGACGTGTGGAGCGTTGTCCAGAGTGTTTTAGAAAAGAGAGAAGAGTCTAGGACGTGTGGAGCGTTGTCCAGGGTGTTTTAGAGAAGAGAGAAGAGTCTAGGACATTTGTTGTCCACAACGTGTGGACAACATCAGTCGTTTGTAATGAGGGTAGGCATCAACCGGAAGTCAGTGATTAAATGCTTCATAACATGTTATGCTTCTTGTTATAAAGCATCATAGCATATAATTATACAATGTTACAAGCTGATCACAAGAAAACACTGTCACCAACAAATCCGTTTTCATTCCTCTTAGCTTCACAGAAACACTTTGTCGACCAACACCAGCCTGACCTGATTCAGAGAGTGAAGATGGTGGATCCCATCCTAGATCTGCTCCGTGCTGAGGGTGCCATCACCCATGAGGGCTACAGTATTGTGAGGTCTAAGTCCACCACCCAGGAGAAGATCAGGGAACTATATCCATTCCTGAACTCCAACAAAGCCAAAGACATTTTCTACAAAGGTCTTGAGGAACATGAGAAGTTACTTCTCAATGAGCTGTAAGTAATTTTCATTTACATTCAGTCAAAACATTGCATTAGTAGAAAAAATTAGAAGGTACCTTTTCAGGCCATGATGCTTTCAGTGTTCATATGAATCATCATGTATCCTCTTCATGTCTAAGAGATGCAGTTGTACTTGTTTTTATTGTTGTGGTGCAAACATAGCATGAGCTCTAAGTGAGGTGATCTTCAAGAGACAAAAACATGTCTTCTCTAATACATTCATTTTCACTTTGTTCATTATCTGTATACTGCATAGAGGCCAGAGTGCCAAAAGGCACATTTACATTGAATTCTAATGCATAATCAAGTTACTTTATCTTTGAATATAAGTTAATTAATTGACTGACACATGTTAGGTGCTATAGGGCCATATAGTATTTATATAGGACTGGTAGATTTATATATAGTGTTTTTTTGGGCGGTGAAACCGCCCCTATATGTGAGGTTTGGACAGGGGGTCCCATTGCACCCCCCCAACCCTGCGCTGTGATTGTCCACAATTGTACCCCCCTAACCCTGCACCGTGATTGGCCAATCACAGTCTATTCAGCACTGTGATTGGCTAGTGAAACATGACACATGTGCATAGCCCTATAAATAGGACTATGCACTTAAAAAAAACACATTTATGTTTTTTTTAAAGTTAGGGGTGTACAATTCTTTAAGTGAACTTCCATCACTGTGATGACCACTGTGACCACACCGCCCACTTCACACTGGGTGTGATTTTTATATTATTGGTAGATTTATATATATATATATATATATATATATATATATATATATATATATATATATATATATAATATATATATATATATATATATATATATATATATATATATATATATATATATAGTATTTAGTATTTATATAGGACTGGTAGATTTATATAGAGTTAGTATGACTATCGTTTTACATTTCACAGCAGGGATGCTCAGCCTTCTCATCCAACACAACCTGAAAGAGCAGCTACATCATCTGTCTCAGGTGAGTGTTGTGCCTCAACGTGGCATTGTCACAGGCTTGTCACCATTAAGATTCTTTTTTTCTTTCTCATATTCCAAAATATTCATATTGTTGAGACACAAACTCAGTATTCTGAGATAGTATGCATTCTTCTTTTAGAATTCTGGATGAGGCCATGTTCACACAATCCACATTATATCAGTGGGCTGCCGTAGCTTAATGAGTAGAGAGGCCTTCTGGTAGAGTATAGTTAATGTTTTATTGTGCTGTTACATTATAACTGATGGATTATATAGAACAGTTAATATAATTTTACACAATCATGGATTAAACCTGATTATTCATTATATTACCTAATCAGCTGCTTTCACATTTGGGACACTTTGTGTGTGTGTGTGTGTGTGTGTGTGTGTGTGTGTGTGTGTGTGTGTGTGTGTGTGTGTGTCTGTGTCTGTGTCTGTGTCTGTGTCTGTGTGTCTGTGTCTGTGTCTGTGTGTGTGTCTGTGTCTGTGTGTGTGTCTGTGTCTGTGTGTGTGTGTTTCATCTAGTATTTCATCCTTACACTTGTAAACCTGTGAACAACAAAGCTGATTCCGATCATATGTTGTTTCAGTCTCATTAAACACATCAAACACAATGTTGAGCTGAACATTGACAGATGCTAAACTTGAGCTTAATTTGAATATCAAAGTAACAAAACAGACCAGGATTTTATCATGCCTTTTTATCAGCAATAGAATTGTAGATTTCACATTTAGATTCAAGTGTTACATGTTTCATTATTACAGATTTGGCGGTGAAAACACAAGAGGATACAAAGCTTATTGAATTCTACCAAAACAAGCTCCAAACAAATGTTGAGGACCCATTCACATGTTTACCTGAAGGGTCTGTCCAACGGTCAGATAAGAAGGATTTTGAAGATTGCTACACACATGTCAGCATCCTACATGTGAACGACACAGAGATCAGCTGTGAGCATGAGGTCAGACAGATGCAGAGGAAGAAAGCATGGCAGGAGATCCCTCAGAGTGAAATGGTGATGAAGAAAGCAGGACAGGAGATTCAACTCAGTGACATCTTTAAACACCCTTCTGGAGAAGACAGACGCATCAGAACAGTGATGTCCATTGGTATTGCAGGAGTTGGCAAAACCTTTCTAGTACACAAGTTTGTCACTGACTGGGCAAAGAAAAAACATCAACATCCTCACCTCACATTTGTGTTCCAATTCCGCCACCTGAATTTACTGCGTGGACGAAAGTTCAGTTTAGCACAGCTAATTCACGAATGCATTGATGCAACCAAATGCATCCCAGAGGAAGATCTTAATTACATCTTCACCGAGCTGCGGAAGTCAGGAATCACAAATTACAACAAGAGCCTCTTCAAACTTCTGTTTGTATTTGATGGTTTAGATGAAAGCATCATTCCGCTGCACTTCGAGACTAAGCCTAAGTCTAACCATGACTGCTCTGATGACTTCTCCCGACCCGTCCCACTGGAAGAGCTTCTAGTAAACCTCATGAAAGGGAAACTGCTTCGCTGTGCTCACATCTGGATAACCACCCGCCCTGCTGCAGCCAAACAGATCCCTTCTGAGTTTGTTGACATGTTGATGGAGGTGAAAGGGTTCACTGACGCCAAGAAGGAGGAGTACTTCAGGAAGAGATTCAGTGATGAGAAGCTGGCCAGCAGAATCATCTTACACATTAAAACATCAATGAGCCTCCACATCATGTGTGAAATCCCAGTCTTCTGTTGGATCACTGCCACCGTTCTCCGTGATATTCTGAGAGACGAGACAGGCCAGCTGCCCAAGACCCAGACTGAGATGTACTGCTCCTTCTTGATGGTCCAGACAAAAAGGAAGAAGCAGAAGTATGAAGAGACACATGAAGGAAAACATGAAGCAAAGGAACGGGAAAATAAACCAAAGATCTCTCTTCGGTCATTCTTTGATTCTTTCTCTCTCTCAAAGAGAAAGAGAGAGGATCAACAGCAGCTCATGAAGACTGACAGGGAAGTTCTTCTGAAACTGGGAAGGCTGGCGTTTGAACATTTGGAGAAAGGCAGCATCATTTTCTACCAAGAAGACCTGGAAAAGTGTGATCTTGATGTGAAAGAAGCCTCACTGTACTCAGGAATGTGCACAGAGATCTTCAAAGGAGAGAATGTGAATTTCCAGAGAATTGTCTATAGCTTTGTTCATCTGAGCATTCAGGAGTTTCTGGCTGCAGTCTACCTGTTCCACTGTTTCACACAGAAGAACAGGAAGATACTGAAGACATTCCTGGGAGGCAGTGTCAGATCCTTGGATGATTTCCTGCAGAGTGTCATGGAAAAAGCCCTAGAGAGTGAGAATGGTCATCTGGACCTCTTTGTCCGCTTCCTTCATGGCCTCTCACTGGAGTCCAACCAAAGTCTGTTAGGAGGCCTGCTGGGTCAGACAGAGAACAGTCCAAAGAGCATCCAGAGAGCCATCAACAACCTGAAGAAGATGACCACTGAAGATTACTCTGCTGAGAGAATTATCAACATCTTCCACTGTTTGATGGAAATGAACGACCACTCAGTATTTCAGGAGATCCAACGGTACCTGAAGTCAAAGACAGAACTGTCTCCAACCCAGTGTTCAGCTCTGGCCTTCATGCTGCAGATGTCAGAGGTTCTGGATGAGTTGTACCTGGACACATACAACACATCATGGGAGGGGCGACGGAGGCTGATCCCAGCTGTGAGGAACAGCAGAAAGGCTCGGTTAGTAGTTATGTGGATAGAAAACGTATTAGAACAGAGTCAATCTACCTTCACACCACTACACTTTAACTAGAAATGATGGTTAACTCTCTCAGTGCCAGGCCCCGAGTTATCCCAAGTTTTCACTGTATACCCTCAGTGCCAGAACGAGAAATCCCCCGAGTTTAAAAAAAAGAAAAAAAATGTTCAGAACCCAAGATATCATTATCTGAAGATTTGCAGCTCCAGGCTGTATCTCGCTTCCTAAGCACTTTTTTTTACTTTGAAAATAAAATAAAAATTATGGCACAGTTCGCAATATTTTTTTTATTTCATTGGCACTGAGAGTTAACGTAAAACTTTGGACCCCACTGAGGGTCCTTGAGGAGTTCTAGGCGGTCCCCATCAAAATATGGAATGGTTTAAACACTTTAAACATACTTTGTACTTCAGCTATTTGAAAATAGCCGATCTACAAGCTCATAATGTGTCGCGATGCGTTGTAAGCTTGTAGATCAGCTATTTCTTCTTTCTCTTTTTTCTTTTTTTACTTGAATAATTGAGAAAAATGTTGAATAACCTTTAACAGCATATTATCTTCTCTTATGGGCTTACTTACACAAAATATTTTCAGATGGGGTCAAATGTCAATTTTCTTGACATGACGTTTGAGAGCCACAACTGTAAAAGATACAGGCACACGCACACACTACAGAGAAGCATAGACTAATAACCATGCCGTTAAGAATAAATAAAGCCAAGTTACTTGATCCACTAGAAAATAAGAAAATCATGTTTTAAAGTCTACATTTCTTTGGTGTGAACTGTGAAGAATGATGTTTCAAACGTTATATTCCCACAAATAAATATCCATTGAACTGTGAGTGTGTAGGCAGTAGGCACCACCTGTATGAGCCTCATTCATTGTTTATTTTGCATTGAGAGAGCCCTCACATCCACCAACACATTTACTCCACTTACCACAAAAATCAGGCTTCACTTCAGAGACAAGAAGTAGCGTAACACAAACTCATTGAACTCTGTCAATGGGACTGGCAGCTGGCATGGCAGCTTCACATTATGTTATGTTATGTTGTTTCAAAATGAATTGCTTTTATGTATTTATTTTAGCAGAGACTAAATATCTCCATTTTCTTTGTCGTTTCAAGTGACAATAAAAAAAAATCCAATGCTACTGAAGAAACACCCCCCCCCCCCCCCCCAACATAACCCCTGACCAAAAATAAAGAAACAAAATACAATGTACTAACCTACTTACCTAAACTAATAAAAACATGAACAAACAAGGAACTGGATAAACCAAACAAACGAACCAAACACCCCTACATAGTGATTAATCAAGTATTGACAAAGAATGAATTCAAAATATAAACACAACTGAAGGACTCAAAGTTAACGAATGGCAAAACTAGCAAACTAACAAAAAGGTTACAAAGGCTGGAGGACACGAGGGCTTGAGTCTCTGTTGCTCTTAAGCTGCCAACTATCAGGATAGCATCAGGTTAATTCACAGGTAAAGACGCTATGCGATGGTTGACAAGATATTAACGTGTGGAACAGGCACGTGCTGAGGAGGGCTTTGGGTGTTTTTTTGGTGCTTGGGCACCAAGCTTTCGCCTCTGATGCCCAAAGTGCCCTTTTGCCCTCTTCTTTTTTTGTAATGGCCTGTGCAACACCCGTGGCCCTTATCAAGAAGAACATTAGACGAATAATTTCACTATCATAATTATTATTTATATTATTATAATTTAAATGAGCTGGCTGCCATCAGTCACTTTTCACCTAATATAATGCAGTGATGTCATAGTGCCCCTCCCACCTCATTAATCTCGCAGCTTCATTGCAAACAACTTGAGACATGCTCTCCACAAGCATGGTAGGTTCACTCCTCCATCAATACATTGTTGCTTTTACACTTCACGTTTTGTGCGGATTAGCTACAACTCTAATCCAATATCGTAAACGTCGGCCGTCATCTTTATGATGCGGTTGAAATTATTAATAATTGCGGTGCAGGTAAATAGTAAATATTTGACACTTCCAATGTGATCAAGTGACCTAACTTGATGCACATCAGTGACACTTTGTATCTGGCAGAGCATTTAGTTTGTAAAATATCAGGTGAAGCAAGCCGTTTCCACACCACAACAGGAGTCTTGACACCACAGCTATGATTGCGCCACCTACAGGGCTCTGTGGATTTGTCTATAAATAAAGACCAGTAAAAGCCAGGTAAAAAACAAGACTCTTACACCCAACTAGACCAGCACTCACGAGTTCGGTTAAAAAGAAAAAACTAAGTAAAATAAGTAACATATGTCAGGTAGCCGAGCTACAAGCTCACAGTTGTGAGGTGCTCATTAGTCATTACTGCCGTGTAACCAATTAAAAATCTGGCTTTAGAACCCAGCTCTCTATGCAAAGAATATATTTTTTTCATATAAAATATAGTTTTTTTTGTGCCAGGTTTTATATTCTATATTCACTGAATATTCACCTGTATTGTAACCAACAGCTTTAATTTTTATTATAATAAAGAACATTTAAAACAAAAAGCTACAAAGTGCTTTTTGGCCACAGGGTGGCGCTAGAGGAAAGGTTGTGGGGTCACTTAATCAGTAGGGTTCATTCTCCAGGGAGAATCGATGTGCTCCATCAGTTTCATGACAATCCTCACATTAAATGTTCACACATCATGTGTGAAAGTGAACATTTTGGTCTGAAGGTGGCGCTAGAGTAGAGGTCATGGGGTCAGTAAAAGCAGTAGGTTTAATCCTGTGGGGAGAATGAATGTGATCAACAAGTTTCATGACAATCTGACCAGTACATTAGACATGTTGTGTGACAGTTTGACCTAATGGTGGAGCTACAGGAAATACTATTTGGTCACTAAAATAAGTTGGTGTCATCCTCTGGGAAGCATGAAGGAGAACAGTCTTTATTTATATTATTTTTTCAAAATATGTCATTTAAGATATGTTTATGTAAGCTCACAATGTTCTGTGTTGCGATGTGCTATGAGCTTGTAGATCTGCTATTTTGGTTGAATGTTCAGTAGAATAGGGTCACCTGACCACATGGTGGCGCTCTACCTTACCATATGTGCAACATTTCTTACTAGGGAGAAAATCTCTTAGTTAACTTCATTGACAGTAAATGTGGAATAATGTGTTTGATCATCTCTGATTTTACATTTCATCTTTACAGACTTACTGGCTATGAGGTCCTCCAACAGACAGACTGTGAAGTTGTGTCTTCAGCTCTCAGCTCTAATCCTTCACATCTAACAGAACTGGACATCAGTGGGTTCAAACTGAAGGATCCATTCATGGAGATTCTCTCTGCTGGACTGAAGAGTCCACATTGCAGACTGCAGATTCTAAGGTCAGATTTACCACCATTATTGTTATATTTTACAATTTATTATTATTATTATTATTATAATATTGTTTTTTATATATGTTTTGGTGCTTTGAGTGCCGCGCTATGAGCTTGTAGATCTGCTATTTAGATCTGCTACCCCCTGGTACCCCCACCCCCCCCCCCCCCCAAAGGACCCCTGGACACTTTGAGAACCAATGACATATAGTACAGCAGGTAGACAGGAAATGGGGAGAGAGAGATGGGGAATGACACGCAGCAAAGGCTGTCGGGATCAGGATTTGAACCCGCGATGCGCTGTCAGGCTACATTGGAGCCTAGGGACTGCTACGCCAGCGGCCCAGGACTGTTTTATCATTTATTATGTGATTATAACATGAATACTGTGGTGAGACTTTATTTGAAGAGTGTGAATAAGGTTGACATCATGATAACCCACACTGACTAGAATAATGATAAGGTACAGTGACTACAGTATGTGATCCATCATGGCTGCTAGGGAATGATCACATCAGTTATGTAATCATTTGACTGTCAAACTGGTGTAAACACAGACTGGAAGGTCTGCTGGTTCCTCAGCCCACCAGCACCAGCAGTCTGATCAATTATGATCACTGTTGTGTCTGGAAGAGTTTCAGAGTAAAACAGTCCATTACTCTGAAATGTTTCTGATAAAACTGTCTCCTGTCTGTTTCCAGTGAGTTATTATTAGTATTAGTATTTGTATATTTAGATTGATCTATCTCTCTATCTATCTATCTGTGTTGTTTTCGTTGACGATGATGACATGATTTTGTTAACGCCCTTTTATTCATTACGAAGACGAGATGAGTCAGAGCTAAACAAAGCTCTTTGATGTGATTTTTGTTGACGAGACGAGACGGGACAACATTGTTACTGGGTGGTCTATCGTCGGACGTTCAAAATTCATGAACAGCTCAAAATATTATAGTGACGCTTCAGTGTGTTTCTATGGGGGATTAGTGGCCAATCATAGGGAGGGTTCTAGGACGCATTCTGTTGTTAAGCCGTGACGTGTGCGCCTGTCAGAACAACTTCCGGGTCCATGTGTGTGTTTTACCAATATGCACAGTGCTGTGTCCCTCACTGTTTTAACAATCTGAGACTAAAATAACAACTTAAGCGTCATTCTACCGCTCTCCTGGCAACGACAAAGAGAAGAGGAAATCGTTATTTTTTTATATACATATATATAAATACTATATTAATATTGATAATAAATATATGTATATATAATAAATATGTATATACATACATATATTAGCCTACTTTTTACTGTCTATGATATTAGCATTAAGACCCTTTTTAACCCTCAATGGTTCATTTCTGAAAAAGCAGGTTATTGTAAAAAGATTCAGGTTTCAGACATGTTTGTTTACAATGAAGAGTGGACGGTGCCTTTTGGACCCGGAAGTGACGTTGGACTACAAAAAACGAATAGCAACATCCGGCTCTGTGATTGGTTGGGATGCCGGCTTACTGGGGCGTGTATGGCACATGTGTTGTTGTTGTTGTCAGAGTGATTGAGCATGAATGTATGAGTATGAGTATTGAGTATGAGTATGTTGTGTGAAGAGAGTTGCCTTATGATGACTGGGCACATTATGACATCTTACTTGATGATTAAGTCATACAAATAATTGCGATTAGTGATTCAATTTAGTTGTTTTTAATTAATTTTAATGATGTGGCTTTTTGTCACAAAAGAAAGGCTGCACGTGGCAGATATGACAAAAACTATTAAATACACAAAGACACAACCTATACCAATAATCAAAATAAATAATATTATATATATTATAATATATAATATTTTACTCTCAAAATGTGTTACAAAATAGTGGAAACAGCAGATCTACAAGCTCACAACTATTCACAACTAAAATAGTGGAAACAGCAGATCTACAAGCTCACAACTATTCTCAACTAAAATAGTGGAAACAGCAGATCTACAAGCTCACAACTATTTCCACTATTTGTATCAGGCCTATTTGTGTTGTTAAAATGTATCAAAAATATTCAAATGTTTTAATTTTTTTCCAATATATTTTTTAAAATAGCAGATCTACAAGCTCACAATGCATCACAATGTGACACATTGTGAGTTTATAGATCTGCTATTTTCAAAAGAATCTTGCTGTTACTTTCAATGGTGTGACACCATGTTCTCGTGCTGTACTACATCGGTTCTCAAAGTGGGGTCCAGGGACCCACAGGGGTCCTTGAGGGGGTTCCAGGGGGTCCCCAGCTAAGTGTTTTAAATATGCATCAAAATCAGTTTATCCACTAAACACCCTGGGCCGATGCACATCACATTCAAATGTTTTCACATTTTTATGAAAACCTCTCAAGATGGCGCCAACATGTCCACTGAACTCAATGGTTGGGGGCGGGGCGGTCACTCGTTCTAAATATGTTTATAATTTTGGCCATTGCTTAGAAAGAAAGATCAGAAAGCTAAAAATTCAGGATACCAGTCATGTGCTTATTAAGCTATTAAGATGTCTTTCTTTATAATGTGTTTGTTAGTCTAGACTCTAGGCTATGCTATCTGAACATGCAGTATTTTGCAGTATTATGCCCCAATTTGAATCTTCAAAATGGGATATACATAGCGCAAAAAACAAGGATAAAAAATGTGTAATATCAGTGAAAATACTTGCCCATTGAAAAAGCCTTGCTGGGCCATAAACACAAGTGTACTATATTGGCTTGAGGTGGCTAAAGTGGCCAACGTGAAATCGCGCAAAGACACCCGACTTAATGTTTTGAGGGCGAGGCGCGTGCGGGAGCACGGGGCTCATGGGGCCCACTTTGGGAAATCTTGTCCCCCCCACCCGAGAATCCTGTCATCGGTCCTGCCTAGCGCTAAAGTAAAAGTGCAATAAATCAGCTTCCTACTTTCATAAACAGATGAGACAAAATAGGAAAATCAAATGAGCAAGAGCTAAAACAAATAAGTGTATCGAATAAACAAGATACAATAAAACAATAAAACAAGAGTTCGTACAACTAGTTACAAGTAGGTCAGGCAGAGTGGAAGGGTATGGAGTTACATTTGTGTCTTTATTAAACAAACAAAAGAAAAACATTTGAGAGAGAAAAAATATAAACAGAGCAAAGAATAGTTTTGAATGAAAACGAAGTAAAACAGCAAGCAAAAAATAATAATTTGTAAGCAAAGGAAATGATATAAACAGAACAACAAAATATTTTTAATTAAAACAAATTAAAAACGCAATCAAAAAAATATATTTGCAAGCAAAAAAATACAAGATTTGAAAGAAAATTAAAAATAATTTAGAACAAAACTTTTAAAATTCAAGAGTAAAAAAATAATGAAAAACTGTTAAAACTACATAAAACAAAATACTTAGTAAAATGTTTGGGTAATAAAATGTGTTGTGCTAAATAAAATGTTTTTAATGTTTTTTTTCCTCATTTGCAAATGAAAGTAGTTTTTTTCTGATTGCAAAATGCCTTCTCTCTCAAAACCTATGTCTTTGGTCTCGATTTTTTTTTATCTCTCTTGGATTTTTTTGTGTGAGGGGTTAAAGTTCAGAAGGCGGGTCCTACGCTGATAGATGTAAGACACCTCTCCATTGGTCACTCGGAGTCTGAGTGACAGCTTGACAACTTTCCCCTCCCAGCCAACAACAACAACATTCCACTCCGGCTCCCAGTACATTTCTCCAGCTGTGGCAGATTTTTGTGCTGCGAAACTTTGACAGATAGTCAGTGCGTAAGTATTTTAACTTCCCTCCTTTTAACTTTTTCACATATTAGGCCTATGGCGACTTTATTTAATTTAATGATATAAGATGTAGTAAGTTAAAATACATTATTGTGCTGCTAGTGGCCGTCACTCGCGCATCCAACGGCTATTGCCAGCCTGCAGCATGTCGTTGCATGTATATTATGTAGCTACTCCAGTTACCAGGTCAATCATCTATAACGTTAGTTTATGCTCTTATTGTGATGTGCTGCAATTATTTTTGCGTCATTTGATGCAAATGTTATCATTGAGTAAATTAAAAGTGCAGCTCAGTGTGCTAGGCTCTCAACTACGACGCATCCAAACAGGTACATTCTGACGTTTGCGTAACTATTTATATATTGACATAATTGTTGTTCTGGGAACCCAAATGAGTATGAAACTTAAGCCAGGGGTCTTCAGCGCTTTTCAGGCCAAGGACCCCCTAGCTCAGAGAAAGATAAGCAGGGCCCCCAATACATACTGTATAAAATTAAGATTAAACTTTTTCATATATTTCATAGATAGCTTCATAGACTTGTTTGACAGACACTGTCATGTTGGATTCATGTTAATGTGTATTTTCAGACATTTAACTACTTCAGCCCTCAAATACTTAGTAAACTTGACCTTTCACTCTGTACTTGGTCTGCTCTTTTTTCCCTCTACACCAAACAACGTTCCCAAAAATAGCAGATCTACAAGCTTGCAGTGCGAGGTGCTGTGAGCTTGTAGATCTGCTATTTTTGGCTAAAGTTCTCTTCAGTGTAGGCAGGGATGCTAGGGTTCAAGTGGTTAATGTAAAAAAAACATGAATTTGGTAGCCCCCCGTCGTAACTCTGAGGGCCCCCTTGGGGTTACGGTGACGGACCCTCAGACCCCTGACTTAAGCATTCGTAAGCCTAGTACAGTGCACCTCAAGTCCGTTTTATTAAGAGTAGCGGTTCTAAGTGTTAAACTGAAGTGATATTGATACATTCCAAACATTATCAAAGTATTTTGCGGCACCCCTTGCGGCACCCACTTTGAGAAACCCTGTCCTACACTCATACAGCACATAATATACCCAGATTTTAACCGATTTTAGAATCAGAATAATCTTTGTCACAATCATCTTTATTGTCAAATCACAGGTTTACAGGTGTAAAACAGTGGGTGAAATTAGTTTTTGTGCAAGCTCCGTAGTTTCTCGTTTGTTTTCATAAAGAGAAGAAGTGGGGCCACTAACTAACCGGGTACAGGGCAAGCAATGTTCTCAAGTGATCGTAGTGTATCTTGTCAGTAGCACAACACAATTTCATTATCTGGATATCGGACTGTCAGACAAATAATACAGTTTCCGTTCATAATCATATTTGGTCCGCTGTGTATTTTATTGGTGATTCTTGTGAATGAGTTTAACATAATTGCTCTCTTTACGTTTATTGGTATATTTTTTTAAGCTTTGAAACTTGTTACTTCAGATGTTGATCTTTTGTCCTTTCTAAGATGTACAACCAGAAGATGCGGCTGAGGGAGAGAGACCCTCTGTGCTCATGGTGATGCAGTGGCTGACTGGGCAGGGACACAGGCATTTGCTGGTGTCGGAGAGAAAGAAATTCAAAATAGTTGACCACAACTGTCTAGTCCACAGGCCAGGCCACACTGTTTGTTATCCCATTGTTAGTGCTTGTAACACTTCCAACAGCCCACCTTGAAGATTACGAGTCTTTTAAGACCAACTTGCTTTCGGACATTAACGGTGCAAGCTTTGACAGAGTGTAATTTGTAAATAACTGTACATTGTCACTTTCTTACTCCAGTCCATTGTCAATTTTTACTCGTGTTAAGGATACAAACTTAAAGGAAAACTTGGCAGATTATGAACCTCTTACCCTAACCCATTTTAAAAGTGTTTCAGGTCCAATTTTGTCTGCTCATTTATTTGTGTCATCACTTCCAATTTCACTTCTGTATCTTGACTGAGGTCTCTATCCTGATTGGATAAAATTTGCATCCCAACCTGAGCATGCATTTTCTGTTAGAGAGCCGGAGAGATGTTACTGAACACTCTATATAGCAATGAGTACTATCAGAATTTAGAGCTATTTAACACTTATTTTAACAAAAGAAAATCACTTACCCTCCCTAACGTTTGAAATGATTGCATTTTTTAAGGGCACTGGCAGTGTAACTGTTTTCAAATGTTTTTCTTCTTTCAAATCTGCTCTAACTGCTCTACAAATGGCAAGTGTGTCAGTGTTTAAAGTTTATGTGAACCCAAGTAACAAATTCTACAACAGCTTCTACCACATTCACACGGATGGATTTGGGGAAATATAATATAAACTCAGACCATTTGTAAATCGGTGTTAATTGTCGATGTTAGGGTTAGCATACGATGGCATACGATATAGCCCACATTTTGGTTAAAATGTATTTTAATAAACAATTCACTGAAAATGTAGTTGTATGAATACATTGTGAATTGCTATATCTGTTAATTGGACCTTCGAATGCAGTTTATGCTAATTATAGGAAAGTCAATGTTGGATAAATAGATTTCTGCTCAACTTAGGCCTTGTCTGTGTATACTGAAATGCTGGACGATAATGCCAAAACAAAAAGTGCTTCTGCATACTAAGTTAGAACTGCATTTGTTAGGATTTAAGGTTGGCAGGTTGAAAAAATGCATGTGGCAATTAATCATAAAGTAAGCACACTATCAGACGAAACGTTTCCAAAGCAGTCTATCTGGAATGGGCCTGGCCAGTAGGCCAGTCACTTCAGCCTTGCCTTAATTAGAATAACAAATATAACATAAAATAATGTAGCTTTATTTTATAACTTCAAGGGTTCCCAAATGTTTCAGGCTGTGAATCCCTAAAATAATCATATTTGAACTGGGGACCCCCCAAAATAATCATACTTGAACTGGGGACCACCCACCCTGACAAGCACTTGAAATTGTAGGCATTAGATTTAGTTTGACTCGTTTCCACAGATAAATATTGTGAAAATAGCCGAATAACAAGCGCACAATGCCTTTAAAAAGGTCTTAAAAATCATTAAATTGTCACTTTAGAAATGTGTTACCCTGTATACACTTATACTGTATATGTTGGTTTGTTTACTGTTGAGAGAGAAAACAATGTTGCCCATTAAGCTAATCTGGGGACACCCTCTGAGGGTCCCGATCCCAAGTTTGGGAACCACTGGCCTACTATAACAGTAACAACAATACAACAATTTTAAATACAGATCACAAACTGTAAGTAGAACAGAAACCTAACATTAGGGAATCATCTGAATTGCTAATAGCCTAAAATGCTCAATATTGTAACGAATAGTGTAGCGCCCAGAGCTGGGATGGAGCTCTGACCTCAGTCCCAGAGGACCACAATGGAAACAAGCCTTTTTGTGTTATCCTTATAACAATCATTGTACAATTGTACCTCTGTATCCTACTGTTAATAAAGTATTCCATCAATCTGTTTACTCAAACTGTTTACTGTACATATTTTTTTTGTTTTAGTTTTTATGATGTTTTGCATAGTAGTGTATATCTGTCTGTCATTAAATGTCTCTATGAATTGAGTACAAAGGACCCCAATGGAAACAAGTCATCTTTCTTGGGTTTTAAATACTCTTAGCTGACCTTGCATTATACTTTCATGTTTTTTTGTTTTTTTTGCAAACTGCTAATAATTCAATCAATCAAAAAACCATGCTGGCCGTAACACACCTCCATCCCTGCATTCAACAAACTACATAAGGAAGGGGGAGCTGTCACTCAGACTCCAAGTGACCAATGGAGAGGTGTCTTACATCTATCAGCGTAGGACCCGCCTTCTGAACTTTAACCCCTCACACAAAAAAATCCAAGAGAGAGAAAAAAAATCGAGACCAAAGACATAAGTTTTGAGAGAGAAGGCATTTTGCAATCAGAAAAAAACATTAGAAACATTTTATTTCCCAAATAATTTACTAAGTATTTTGTTTTATGTAGTTTAAACAGTTTTTCCTTATTTTTTCACTCTTGAATTTTAAAAGTGTTGTTCTCAATTATTTTTTATTTTCTTTCAAATCTTATATTTTTTTGCTTGCAAATATATTTTTTTGATTGCGTTTTTAATTTGTTTTAATTAAAAATATTTTGTTGTTCTGTTTATATAGTTTCCTTTGCTTACAAATTATTATTTTTTGCTTGCTGTTCTGTTTATATTTTTTCTCTCTCAAATGTTTTTCTTTTGTTTGGTTAATAAAGACACAAATGTAACTCCATAGAAGGGTAGTGTTTCTGTTTCCTGAAGAGGTGGATTTACAGCCTGCGGTGAAAGATGGGCAGTGACTCTGCTGTCCTGACATCAGTGGGGAGTTCATTCCACCACTGTGGGGCCAGAACAGAAAAAAAGTTCCATTGTACATCAACACCATGAGTAAAAAGAACTAAAAAACAAAACAAGCATAACCATTCACATAAGACACAAGTCACCACACTCCATATAGCTCATAATCACACAGATGCAGCGGCATAGTCATCCAAGTCATCCAAGTCTATCTAGGCCCACAGTGCATTGACCTTTTAGAAGGATCTGAGAGATTTCGGTGGGGAAGTAATCCATTATCGGGGCCCACAACTCTAGAAAAGAGGCTTCATTGCCTCTGTATACTGCACACAGTCTTTCGTGGGGGAGCACACCAAAAATCTCTTTATACCAGAGTTTTATGGTAGGGGGCTTATCCTTAATCCAATTGATTAAAATGCATTTTTTGGAAGAATTTGTCGAATAACTTAAATTGTGAGGGTGTCAAATCAATCTCTTTGGAAGGTAGTCCCAAGATGAAAGCTCCCGGATCCTTCTTTATTTTGACCTTAAAGATATTGCTTAACACCCGTGTAACAGAACCCCAAAACCTGGATATCCACTTACATTCCCAAAAGTAGTGGTAGTAAGTTCCAAGCTCTGTATGACATTTAGTGCACAGAGGAGATATTGAGCGGTCCATTTTGTTTAGTAACACAGGTGTGATGTGCAGTCTGTGAAGGATCTTATATTGTGTTTCTCGTAGTCTGTTACAGGTGAAAACATTTTTAACAGAATCAATGGCCTCAATGTCATCCTCGATATATATTCATTGTCAAAATCGCTCTCCCACTTGTGGAAGGATTGTACCTCCAGGGAGTCCAGCGAGTATAACAAGGAATAGAAGGATGAGATAAAATGTGATACATCACTACGTTAACATAGGAAGTCCTCCACTTATGTAATGTAATGTAGCCTATTAATATATTGACTTGTTTGCAGCAAACCAAAAACTTTTTCCCTTGGGAGATTAAATTGCGTCTGTAGCTGCTGAAACGACATCAGAACACCATCTTTGAATAAATCACCCAGTACTCTAAGCCCTCGAGAATGCCAGGTCTTGAAGATAGCCGAGCTAGATCCTGGGCCAAATTCATAATTACTAGAAATGGGTGTTAACAGTGACCTTAAGTCTCCTCTACCTACATAGGTGCAAATCTGTCGCCATATTATAATAGAAGTATAGATAATTGGGTTTCCTCGTATCTCTCTATGAATTGTATCTTTATTACCCGTTACAAGGGCCCATAGTGAGTTTGGTGAGCAGCACTACGAATCCACACAGTTCTTATTGTGTAAATAGGCTTGGAGCCATTCCCAGGTGAAACGAGCATGGCAAGCCCAGTTATAGAAAAGTACATTTGGCATGGCCAGGCCGGCTCTACTAGTTGGTAACTGCAAGATTTTTTATTTTTGCCTAGGCCTTTTTCCATACCAGATAAACTAAGAAAAAGCCTTCTCCAGATCTCTGACATCTTTTTTTGATACCCATAAGGGGAGCATCTGTAAATTTCTAACTCCAATATTTGCTTTTGGGGGTCCATGGAACAAAATATTTAGAGATGGGGGTCGCTGGCCAAATACATTTAAATTTGGGGGTCCTTGACATGAAAAAGTTTGAGCACCACTGATATAGTACTTTTTTTTTTTTTTTTTTTTCAGAAAATTGTTAGGATTTAGAAGACATTTGTAGAATCAGCCTCAGGTCTTAATGGGTTAACTAGGGCTGGACCAAAATACATTCAAAACTGACATCAATCAATAACAAGACTTAATCTGAATCTAACAACCCAACTAACCCTAATGTTAAGTTCATCAATAAATCAAGCAAGGAGCAGGAAAAAAACTAAACAACAATGATATATATAATGAATCGACATGAAAAATGTTATAATAAAACATTTAATCGATTAGCACGCAGCCAGAAATAAGTCTGGCAGTGAAAGAGTTAAGGTATTTATTATATATTTAGATTTAGATTAAGATTTCATTGAAAAAAAAAAAAAAAAAATTAAGCCCTACTTTATTCTTAGGGTATTGAAAATAGCAGATTTACAATCTCACAAAGCGTTGCAATGTGATCTTTTCAATAGACCATAGTTAAGTCACTTTTTAGATTTAGATTATTTAAAAAACAAACAAATTAATAAACTTTATACTTTAAACAAACAGGTCTCCTGCTGGGCCTCTGTCTGGCAGAGGAAAGTTTACAGTAAATCACTGCTTTCAAGATGTAGATAGACACATTTCTCAGTAGATTTCTTTCAAATCTAAATTCCCAATGACATGCGGTTTACTGGGTAAATGCTTATGCTTATGCCCATAGTTGTCTTCGCCAGGCCGAAAGGCATGGCCGAGACTATGTTTTGCACCCTGTCTGTCCGTCTGTCCGTCTGTCCGTCCGTCCGTACGTCCGTACGTCCGTCCGTACGTGTGTCTGTCTGTCTGTCTGTGAGCAGCTAATCTCCCGCTCTGTTGGCCCGGCCTCTGTGAAACTGTGCACACACACTCCCTGGATGCCAAAGCCGAACCTCTGACCCAAACTTTTCAGATTGGCCTGTTATAGCGCCATAAGGAGGCCGATTTTTAGAAAACACATGTTTGATATTACTCCTACATATTTTGTCAAAACATCACGCAAATCGGTCATGTGATCAACACGGATCTGTCCGATTTTCCATATTTCATTCTGATTGGCTAAGATTGGCTTCCACAGTTTGCAAGATTGGTTTGTTTTGAATAAAATGCCTCAAATAATGAACGCAGCGTGTGATTTCCGTGAAATTGTGCACGCACATTCCCACAATAATCTACCTGACCTGGTGGAGACCTGTGCTCCGAGGAGCACTTTTTCTAGTTGCCCATTAATCCCTCTTTTCACCCAGTGATATTTTATGATAATACTGTTAGCAGATAGCTAGATAGATAGCAGATGGCTGATAATATGTTAAATCCAATACCTGTATTGATCTAATTCAATTATTTTAAATACACTATTTGATTTTGTTTGACTAAAACTAATGACTAAAACAGAACTAAAACCCTTTTTGAGTTTAGCCTGCAACTAGACTAAAACTATCAAGGATAGAAATGACTGAAATGTGACAAAAACGAATAAGCATTTGTGTTCAAAATACTAAGACTAAAACTAAAATGGCTGGCAAAAACAACACTGCTATCTATCTATCCTATCTATCCTATCTATCCTATCTATCTATCTATCTATCTATCTATCTATCTATCTATCTAAAACTAAGTCATTTTCTTTAGATACAGCATGGTGGATAAGCTCAGTTCAACAGAGTCACTAACATAGACAGATATCTGATCTGGTAACTGATGATCCAATCCAATCCAATCCACTTTATTTATATAGCACGTTTAAAAACAACAGTGTTGAACCAAAGTGCTGTACACTCAATAAAATACTAAAATAAACAATAATACAAGAGAACACACACAATGAACAAGACAACGATTGACACAATGCCTGGGGGAAAGCGGCAGTTTCTCAAGTTGAATTTTCAAAGGCCAAGGAGAACAAATGAGTTTTCAAACGTGATTTAAACACAGGCAGGGTTTGAGACTCTCTAACATGGGGTGGCAGCTTGTTCCACATTGTGGGCGCTATGGCGGAAAATGACCTATCTCCCCGTGTTTTCAATTTAGTTGCTGGGACTTTAAGGAGTGACTGGTCAGTAGACCTCAAGACCCTTGTACCATTATTGGGAGGTAGCAGTTCTGAAATGTATAATGGTGCCAGCCCATTTAAAGATTTGAAGACAAACATTAAAGTCTTGAACTGAATCCTGTACCGAACAGGGAGCCAGTGTAGGGAGGCAAGAATGGGGGAGATGTGATCAAATTTCCGTGTCCCTGTTAAGAGGCGGGCGGCCGCATTTTGGACTAACTGTAATCGAGACAAACAGGCTTGGCTAATGCCAACATAGAGTGCATTACAGTAGTCGAGTCGGGTTGGATCACTCCTGTACATGGGCTTGACTTTTATTCCATTCCTCTGTACAGAACAACTTCATGTCAGGACTTTGTCTTGGCCATTCTATAAGACATTAACTTTATTCTTTGTTCCTTCAATGATGGTGTGATGAGGAATGCTCCCCTAGTGTAGGTTCTAACAAACACCTTGGTGCAACTTAGACACATCATCAGTGATGTATCCTGGGGTCATATGGTGTTTGGGGTCTTTCAACATCATACACCCTCGCCCAGACGACCCTCTGTGATGACCCTCAGCACCTGGTCATGGTGCTATCGGTAGCGCCCATATCCCAGTGCTTTTGGTCAACAGCATGTTCTCCAGCCATCCTCCTCTCTGGCAGAGCGGGCACAGTGGAGTGTCTGTCAGGCCCCAGTGGAAGAGGTTGGACGGAGAACATTGTAGACAGACTGAACCAGGAATGTGTGTGTGTGTGTGTGTGTGTGTGTGTGTGTGTGTGTGTGTGTGTGTGTGTGTGTGTGTGTGTGTGTGTGTGTGTGTGTGTGTGTGTGTGTGTGTGTGTGTGTGTGTGTGTGTGTGTGTGTGTGTGTGTGTGTGTGTGTGTGTGTGTGTGTGTCTGTCCACCATATCTATCATGTGTGAATGCAGCCTCAGTCCTGACTCCCCCCCAACCCACAGGCTCCGCCCCCAGCCCGTAGGATTACGTGCAGTAGTGATGCGCGGGTTGACCCGGGACCCGCGGGTCAGCCCGCGGCGCGGGTGGTCGAGTCAGAATTTCAGAGGCAATTATGAGGGCTGCGGGTGAGCGGGTCAGCTACTCTCACACGCAAAAAATAAATAAAAAATCACATGCTCTTGTTTTGTCTTTATTCCTAATACGAATAAGAATAATAACAATAAAACAGTTTGAATACACTTTATTTATTTTCTAACCATGATTTTACAGAATTATAGGTACGACCCGCGGGGATCAACCCGGCCCGTGGGTCGCGGGGTGGGTTGAGCCATAGTTCGCGAGGCGGGTTGGGTTCCGGGGCGGGGCGGGTCATGAAAAAACCCGACCCGCGCATCACTAACGTGCAGTGAAAATGATTACCCTCCCCGCCCGGCTTCCTTCCTCTGTACATTGGCCAATTGTGTTAGTACAGACGCCCAACAAAGCTGGATGCACCACGGTGGATTTTAATCAACAACCTCCGTGGTGGTGGGCAGGCACTTTACCACTGTGCCGAGCGCCTAAGCTTGGTCATTGTTAATATGAACATAAGTTATAGAAATGTCTGGAAAAATATACATTTCTTTCTTTCTTGGCAGTTAACTTTGTATAATCTTTTTTGATCAACTCTTATCGTATATTGAATCTGTTATTACAGACTTGTTGGCTGTAACATCACTCGGACAGGATTTGAACTTCTGGCTTCAGCTCTTGGCTCTAATCCTTCCCAAGTAGAAGAACTGGACCTGAGTTACAACGACCTCCAAGAATCATCAGTACTGGAGCTGATCTCTGCTCTACTGAAGGGTCCACTTTGTAGACTGGAAACTCTAAGGTCAGACATTTTATAATAATTTATTTGAATAATTCAGTTTGATTATTTGTTATGTGATTATAATTATACACAATGATATTATGTTGAGATTGTATGGTAAGAGAGTGAATAAGGTTGATATCATGTTAATCCATGATGACTAGTATAATAATAGGGAACATTGACTATGTACAGCCAAGTTGACACTCAACATTTAAAACTTATACTCCTCTAAATGCCTTATAAGTGGTTGAAAGCTTTGTTAGATCATAATCCCCTAGTTTTTAATATTATTTACATTGATATTAATTCTGAACACCAACTACAAAGAAAATGATATGAATTTCAATTCAGAATGTGTCACATTATGTCCCTTATGCTGGTATACCAGCTTCTCTTATTGTGTGTGTGTGTGCGTGTGCGTGTGCGTGTGCGTGTGCGTGTGTGTGTGTGTGTGTGTGCGCTACAGGGGAATTGGAGAACCAGGGAAATTGGAAAAGGCGCGCTCGTTTGTACCACCCACCCACCCACACATGAAAAGATACATTCTGTCCATATCGGTTTACAACTCGGACGGCGCTGATTCGACTAGCAGAGCATCGGCCGGTCAGCGTGGGCACTCGCGCCTCCTCGGCCTCAAGCTCTGCTGAGTCAGCGGGCCTCCGTCATGGACAATAACTATTATCACGTGTGCGTGTGAACGCGTGAGGTATATCTTCTACAGCCGACAACCCATATGAGGTATATTCTTCCACTGCCTTAAAGGCTCTATTGAGTTGCCAACAACGCCATATTGTAGATAGTTTGATGTCCCAGTGGTGAGAATGAGTGGTTGTAGAATGAATGGAGTCATCACTAGTCAGTGAGGTATCTTTGCATCCGATTTATTGCATAAGTACAAACAGCTTCCTATGGGGACCCTGAGGTCCCCACCACACCACACAACAGCCTGCCGGCTGCTGAGTCACACACACAGATAGCCACACTTTGGCACAGTCTATATAGCCCATTCAGTGAAAGAGGAGGTACAGGAATGGGTGTGTCAGACTTCAAAGGTGAGCCCCCACCTGCCCAAGACATTTGCAACTGTCAAGGCAGGAAGGGGGAATGCTCTCTGTCTCCTGCAGGTAAGACAAAGAAAATGCTAAGAGCACCCCCACCCCGCTCAGACAAACCGGCACCTCTCTCTGACTCAATCCACTTCTTCTGTCTGTATCCTACTTGTACTGTAGACTTGTGAAGTTAAATAATGCTAACAAATGTGGATGTTATGTTATTAAATATACTACATTACCCCCCATGAGAGACATTAAACGTCTTTCACAAACACGTATATTTCAAAAGAACCACAAAGAACCCGCCCCCCATGAAAAGCGACAGGAACATCAACCAGGACAAAAAGAAAACATTCAGGAACACTAAAACAGCAAACAACATCACACAGAACAATGCACATTCAAGACCCAAGATTACATAGTACAGCGACACGGTGAATTACATCAAATAGACACATCCCCCAAAACTAATTAGCGTGCAGGATCCCTCTGTTAGCCTTTTAAACTCCAGGATAAAACATTACACAGCCCCCACCCAGTGGAAGCTGACAGCATACAGTCGAATCACGCCCACCAAGCGATAGCACCACCCCCCAAGATCAATGTCCCCCCCGCCTAGTCACCAAAATATACTCAAAGATAGCCTAATACTTATCCCTAAGTTTTACACCGTACCATCAAGCATATATGACAACTACCACGGAAGTGCCTACACGGAAAAAAGAAGGCAGCGTACCCCCCAATGAAACAATAATCCACAAAGTAAACTCACATTAAACACAGGAGACCAGAAAGTAAAAAAATACCCTCGCATCACTTCCCATGGCAGCCATAGCCCCATAGTTTAACCCACCCTTATCACAAAAACATAACCCCAGGTCCCATATGCGCAGCGCTCCGCTCGACAATGTCTCTCTTGTAGTCTCCCTCAATGTCATCTTCTCACCCCAGCCGCGCTCCAGCGCCGTACCCAGATTTTCCAACAGATAGCTGCATGTTTACAACAGAGCGCTCCACTTGCGATCGCTGAAGATGTGTTACCACACTCTTCACGAAGAACCCCATCATCGCAAGTCCTCCGCTCTGCCGGCACCCGCTGTCCTCTCCCCACAACATACCCGCCACGAAGAAATTCGACACACCAATTTCTCCGCTCTGCCGTCCGCACCGCAGCGCGCTCCTTTAGCGATCGCAGAAGATATGTTGTGCAGCCAGATGAGTCGTCCAGCCGTCCTAGATCTGGCCATGAGATCCTCTCCTTGTAGATTCTCGAAAAGTCGTCGTCATGTCGTGCCGTCCGCCGCATGTTCTTTCGACGCCTGGCTCAGTATCCCTGGAGACTTGCGCCCCCAAAAAAACAAACCAACGCGACTGCCGACTTCACGCCATATGAGGTATATCTTCTACAGCCGACAACCCATATGAGGTATATTCTTCCACTGCCTTAAAGGCTCTATTGAGTTGCCAACAACGCCATATTGCAGATAGTTTGATGTCCCAGTGGTGAGAATGAGTGGTTGTAGAATGAATGGAGTCATCACTAGTCAGTGAGGTATCTTTGCATCCGATTTATTGCATAAGTACAAACAGCTTCCTATGGGGACCCTGAGGTCCCCACCACACCACACAACAGCCTGCCGGCTGCTGAGTCACACACACAGATAGCCACACTTTGGCACAGTCTATATAGCCCATTCAGTGAAAGAGGAGGTACAGGAATGGGTGTGTCAGACTTCAAAGGTGAGCCCCCACCTGCCCAAGACATTTGCAACTGTCAAGGCAGGAAGGGGGAATGCTCTCTGTCTCCTGCAGGTAAGACAAAGAAAATGCTAAGAGCACCCCCACCCCGCTCAGACAAACCGGCACCTCTCTCTGACTCAATCCACTTCTTCTGTCTGTATCCTACTTGTACTGTAGACTTGTGAAGTTAAATAATGCTAACAAATGTGGATGTTATGTTATTAAATATACTACATTACCCCCCATGAGAGACATTAAACGTCTTTCACAAACACGTATATTTCAAAAGAACCACAAAGAACCCGCCCCCCATGAAAAGCGACAGGAACATCAACCAGGACAAAAAGAAAACATTCAGGAACACTAAAACAGCAAACAACATCACACAGAACAATGCACATTCAAGACCCAAGATTACATAGTACAGCGACACGGTGAATTACATCAAATAGACACATCCCCCAAAACTAATTAGCGTGCAGGATCCCTCTGTTAGCCTTTTAAACTCCAGGATAAAACATTACACAGCCCCCACCCAGTGGAAGCTGACAGCATACAGTCGAATCACGCCCACCAAGCGATAGCACCACCCCCCAAGATCAATGTCCCCCCCGCCTAGTCACCAAAATATACTCAAAGATAGCCTAATACTTATCCCTAAGTTTTACACCGTACCATCAAGCATATATGACAACTACCACGGAAGTGCCTACACGGAAAAAAGAAGGCAGCGTACCCCCCAATGAAACAATAATCCACAAAGTAAACTCACATTAAACACAGGAGACCAGAAAGTAAAAAAATACCCTCGCATCACTTCCCATGGCAGCCATAGCCCCATAGTTTAACCCACCCTTATCACAAAAACATAACCCCAGGTCCCATATGCGCAGCGCTCCGCTCGACAATGTCTCTCTTGTAGTCTCCCTCAATGTCATCTTCTCACCCCAGCCGCGCTCCAGCGCCGTACCCAGATTTTCCAACAGATAGCTGCATGTTTACAACAGAGCGCTCCACTTGCGATCGCTGAAGATGTGTTACCACACTCTTCACGAAGAACCCCATCATCGCAAGTCCTCCGCTCTGCCGGCACCCGCTGTCCTCTCCCCACAACATACCCGCCACGAAGAAATTCGACACACCAATTTCTCCGCTCTGCCGTCCGCACCGCAGCGCGCTCCTTTAGCGATCGCAGAAGATATGTTGTGCAGCCAGATGAGTCGTCCAGCCGTCCTAGATCTGGCCATGAGATCCTCTCCTTGTAGATTCTCGAAAAGTCGTCGTCATGTCGTGCCGTCCGCCGCATGTTCTTTCGACGCCTGGCTCAGTATCCCTGGAGACTTGCGCCCCCAAAAAAACAAACCAACGCGACTGCCGACTTCACGCCATATGAGGTATATCTTCTACAGCCGACAACCCATATGAGGTATATTCTTCCACTGCCTTAAAGGCTCTATTGAGTTGCCAACAACGCCATATTGCAGATAGTTTGATGTCCCAGTGGTGAGAATGAGTGGTTGTAGAATGAATGGAGTCATCACTAGTCAGTGAGGTATCTTTGCATCCGATTTATTGCATAAGTACAAACAGCTTCCTATGGGGACCCTGAGGTCCCCACCACACCACACAACAGCCTGCCGGCTGCTGAGTCACACACACAGATAGCCACACTTTGGCACAGTCTATATAGCCCATTCAGTGAAAGAGGAGGTACAGGAATGGGTGTGTCAGACTTCAAAGGTGAGCCCCCACCTGCCCAAGACATTTGCAACTGTCAAGGCAGGAAGGGGGAATGCTCTCTGTCTCCTGCAGGTAAGACAAAGAAAATGCTAAGAGCACCCCCACCCCGCTCAGACAAACCGGCACCTCTCTCTGACTCAATCCACTTCTTCTGTCTGTATCCTACTTGTACTGTAGACTTGTGAAGTTAAATAATGCTAACAAATGTGGATGTTATGTTATTAAATATACTACACGCGTGTTCAGCGTTCCCCTAGCGTAGCTTCCTGGTTGCTATGTGGGGGGGCGAACAACAAAAGCCAGGTCCGCGTCGCATCAAAGCCCCACCTTGCGGCGCCGTCTCCTCCTCCTCCTCATCATCATCACGCCGCCTCGCATCAAAGCCCCGCCTCGCGGCGCCACGTCCTCCTTCTCCTCCTCCTCCTCCTCGCGAGCCTCGTGTAATAAACCCTGTCTCGAAAAGCCGAGCCTCGACCCGAAGCCCCGCGCCTAAAAACGAGCGCTCCGTTTTCAATTTCCCTGGTTCTCCAATTTCCCTGATATATATATATATATATATATATATCTTTGTAATTACAGACTTGCTGGCTGTAACATCACACAGACAGGATGTGAAGTTCTGGCTTCAGCCCTCAGCTCTAATCTTGTCCATCTGAAGCAACTGGACCTCCGTTTCAACTGTCTGCAGGATCGAGGACTGAACGTGCTTTCTGTTGGACTGAAGAGTCCACATTGTATACTGCAGATCCTTAGGTAAATAATGTGTTTTCTCTCTTTGTGGATCTCTACTTGCACATCAACAGCAGTTTGTTAAATATGTATTTCTCTACAGCTTGTCTGGCTGTGAGGTCACAGGGGAAGGCTGTTCTTCTCTGGCTTCAGCTCTGACTTTCAACCCCTCCCATCTGAAACAGCTCGAGCTGAACTTAAACCAACCAAGAGGCTCTGGATTAGAACAACTCTTAGTTGCTGTTGAGAGTCCACATTTTGGACTAGAGACTCTCAGGTGAGTAGAATTGGACTGTGTCTGCAGTGTTTCCCTTAGAATGTTTGAATTGGTGGGGAAAGTGGGCCAGTGAATAAAGAGGATTTTTTTGCCATTAACTTATACAAGTACTAGCATGGGATTTGATGAGTTGATGGGACTTGTTCCGCAAAACTGTGCTAACAAAGACGTATAAACAATAATAATACAAAATATACAACAATGAACAATACTTATATATTACTGGATGTAATGTAAACAGAGTTAGGGTCAGGCTCTTGTTATAGACAGGTACGTTAGCTTTTATTTTAGCAACATAACATGTGCAGGTGCAGGTATAATGTGAAGATTCAATATCTATCCAATTGTGGCAGTGTTCAATCAAATGTGCAAAAGGAGGCATTTATATACAGAGAATGAGAGTTGCTGGTCTGTTCCATTAAGTTATTATTTGTTCCTATGTTTTAGTTTTGGCCTGTGTCCTCATTTAGTGCTCTGACAGCTGCCAGGAAAGCCTTAAGCCTTTGGCTGTAAGGCATCAGTCGTTTCAAATCACCACAAACAGTTTGTTGCTAGGATGATGTTTGTCCTTCATAATCCTTGTTGTCCTGCTCAAGCACCTGCTCTCATAAATGTCCTGCAGAGACGGTAGAGAGCTCCCTGTGGTTCAGCTGACTTCACACCTTTCACAGCATTGCTAAAAGGATATCACAAAAACCCTGAGGGCTTGTTCCCATTGTGGTCCTGTGTATTCAATTCATCAAGACATATAATGACTTACAATACTATGCAAGAGTTCGTCAATAAGGAGCAGTAAAAGTATACTTACAGAAAAACAGTATTGGGTCATTTATTTTGGCAAGCTATAAGAAGTCTAGTTCCAGTTGTAATTTGCAGACAGGTGTTCTTTTATGGCGGTTTTGAAGGAGGGTAGGGAGTCACACTTTTTGATGGCTGTTGGCAGGGCATTCCATATTTTGGTGGCATATTAGTACAATTAGAGATGCAACGATTGCAAAATCCTTGGCCGATACCGTTTTCCGGTTTTTTTAATGTCTGACCTGCCGATACCGGTTTTACCGATACCGATATTCTATTTTCTAACTAGATTTTTTTCAGGCTAAGTAAGTACTTAATTTTGTGTATTTGCCAATGCAGAGTACCAATAATAAACCAGGAAAAGAGCACTTATGCCATATCATCATTTTTATTTGTACCATTGCTGTTATGGCTGTCGCTGTTATAGAGCTGCATGATTTTGGCAAAACTTATTATGGGTCCATATTGAGATCAGTTATTGAAATTATTATTTATTAAAACAAATTTAACTAACAAAATCTTATCTTAATGCTAAATTATTTTCTTATTTGAACTAAAAGCAAAAATAAATAAATAAGGTTTTCCCATTCAGACACATAGCAGGACATGTCTGCATTTAATTGTTTTCAAGGTGAGAAATTTACCTTATGTCACTCTAGTCCAGGGGTCTTCAACAGGGGGTCTGGGACCCCTAGGGGGTCCCCAGAGTTACTACAGGGGGGGGCCGCCAAATCTTTGTGTGATATGATATTTTTTACATTAACCACTAGCATCCCATTTCTGAGGAGGACTAAAGCCAAAAATAGCAGATCTACAAGCTCACAAGCTTGTAGATCTGCTATTTTTGGCAAAGAGGTATATAGGTGTAGAGGGGAAAAAAGAGCAGACCAAGTAAAAATGTCATACAATATAGAAGGGGGTCCCTGCTTCATCTCTCTCAGCTCACCTTATGTCACTGTTTTGGCTTGTTTTTTTTTATACTAAATTTTTATCCCGCGATTTTTGTAACCCATTTTTTTTCACCCGGTGCCAATTTCCTAAGTGATCCTGGGCGCTACACCAGCCCTACACCAGCGCTACACCAGTCCCCCACAGCCTGGGGAGGCCAGGGCCAACTGACCTTCTTGTCACCTGACAGGGGGGAGTTTCCCTGGTTGGACGTAGCGCGTGGAAGGAACACGTTATTCCAACCAGTTCCTTTCCCCTCCATCAGGCGCCCCGGCTGTCATGGGGGAGGCGGTATAGTGACCAGGATTACTACATGTTTTTGTGAGGGTATTAACTACCCTGGCAGACACGGGGAGAACATGCAAACTCCACACAGAGTAGGCCCTTTCGCCAACCCCACCTAGGGTATGGGCGCTGATGACGCGGAGGAGAAGACACGCCCCCAGCGCCCACAGCGTCCCCGGCGGGAATCGAACCCAGGACCTTCTTGCTGTGAGGCGACAGCGCTACCGACTGCGCCACCGGGCCCCCCCGTTTTGGCTTGTTTTAACCTCTGACTAAAAATGTCTGACACTACTCTGTTGCTCAGTGGACTTTGTTAAACTTTCAGACGAGTCTTAACGAGCTTTAATAGGCTACAGCTGGATAGATGAGAAGACGTCTGTAGTAGGCACACAATTAAACCAGCGGTGTCGATGGCTGATATCATGATCACATCACAACGTCTTTTAGAGTTGTTGTTGGAAGCTGTTTACAGCATTAAGGACTTTTCAGATGGCGCCTAGTAATGTATTTGGAATAAGAGGCAACCCTGCAGGTAGGAGGAGCAGCCAGCCACTGTCTGTATGAGAGAAGTGCGCGCACACGCATCGCATCGCATGCACCCCCGGGCCACACATACACACACACACAAACAAACACACACACACACACACACACACACACACACACACACACACACACACACACACACACACACACACACACACACACACACACACACCACCCGTCCGTGCCAAAGTTGTCTTTTCAACAGCATATGCAACGAGAGTCAGGGGGGGATTTTTCTTTGCAACTGGCTACAATAAAAGGGATGTTTAAAGGGTATTTTTTTCTGTAGTCTACAACATCTTTTGCATGGACCGTATGAGAAGCCTGGTGACGCACTTACTGTCTTTAAATTCCCTGTGATTGACGAACCGACAGTCAATTCAATTCAATTCAATTCAATGGGCTTTATTGGCATGAGAAAACATACGTTTACATTGCAAAAGCAGAAAGCACAATACAACAGTACAGAAATACAGACAGTCACTACATTGACTAGGCTATAACTGCGCGCAACATTATGGAATATTATATATTCCATATTGTATAGATATTCAATATATGTATCCTTATATTTCAATGGTAATCAGCACCATCTGTGGGCTTCTCTTGTTAATGTTTACTGAGTCGACTCACACGACTTTGATCATCATGCTGTTGCTGCACAGTGCCAACGCAGTTTCAATTTGACCGGCATAAAATCGGAATATATGACAGTGACCGGCCGAGCACCGATCCAGCCGGTGTGACCTAAAACCGGCTTTTTTAATCGGCGGCCGATTAATCGGTGCATCTCTAAGTACAATGAATTCATACCCATGTTTGTGCCTAATCTGGGGGAATGAGATCAGTGGATTTCCCTCTGGTGTTGTGCCTGTGGGCGTTACTCAATACTTGAAGTAGTCAGACAGGTACATGAGCATTGGTCCCTTGAGTATCTTGTAGACCAGGCCCATTGCAAGTTGCTGTACTCTGTCCTCTACCCTGAGCCATCCCACCCTAGCATAACGAGCAGGGGTTTGGTGAGTCGTAGATGTGAGGTTTAGTAGTAACCTGATCAGTTTGTTTTTAGGTCTTAAGTTTAGCTTTTAATGCCTTTGAGGTTCCAGAGTACCATGAGGTGCATGCACAGTCAACATGACATTGGATGGGTTCTCCAGCTGGTGTCATCAGTGCATAATTACTGACCAACAAGGAGATCGTGCCCAAAAACCTTGTTTTTGGGTTGACTTTCTTGATGACTTTTGTTGCCATTTTTCACTGGAAACATTATCTCTAAGTGAGGTGAGGTAGAACGATGTTTGGATCTTTTGAGACACCTTGAATGTTTTCAGCTCAATCACATGGTACAGGCGTTGCCTCACTTTCTTTGCTGCAGCCTATGTGTGCATACTCAAGGTCAGCGTGATGTGCATGCTGAGGTACTTGAAGCTGTCCACTCTTCTCACTGGCTCTCCGTTGATCAGGAGAGGCGTGTGAGACCTTTGTCTCTGTGTACAGAAGTCCACGATCATCTCCTTTGTCTTACCGACATTTAGGATGAGGCTGTTTACCTCACACCCTTTCGGCAGTGGGTTGAATGCGATTACAAAATCGTGGGATAAAAATGTAAATATGTTTCAGTGTGCACCTTCAGAGCAGCATGGATGGACTTGACAATCCATGGTTTCTGGTTTGGAAAAGCCTTCACCTTAGGTTCTACACCATCCACCATTGTTGCTATGAAGCCGGTCACCACCTCTGCAAACTCGTTCACTCGTTCATTTTCAGAGCTTTAATGAAACCAACGCATCCAGATCGCTCAAAGTGTCCTGCAGAGAAAGGTCTGTCAAGACATAATCGGACTTCACAACGTTTGGAACAGAGACTCACTTGCCTGAGCTCGCTTGGCGATGCCTCTCGTGGGTCAAATCCGCTTCCGACGGCGCGTCTCTGTCGTGATTCAATCCAGGCAGGTGCTGGAATGCGGTTTTGTGCTGCATTTTATCACCCAAAGGCTGATAACGGCCTACCAGAGCCTCCTGATAGGCTGCACATACGTTAACTTTGAATCACCGAAAGAAAAGGCTGATAAGACCCAAATAGACCCAGCTCAGGTTGGAGGTGTGTCTTCAGGTTGAGGTGTCTTCAGGTTGAGGTGTCTTCAGGTTGGAGGTGTCTTCAGGTTGGAGGTGTGTCTTCAGGTTGGAGGTGTGTCTTCAGGTTGGAGGTGTGCTTCAGGTTGGAGGTGTGTCTTCAGGTTGGAGGTGTGTCTTCAGGTTGAGGTGTGTCTCAAGGTTGGAGGTGTGTCTTCAGGTTGGAGGTGTGTCTTCAGGTTGGAGGTGTGTCTTCAGGTTGAGGTGTGTCTTCAGGTTGGAGGTGTGTCTTCAGGTTGGAGGTGTGTCTTCAGGTTGAGGTGTGTCTTCCGCCCAACTGATTGATGATTGGTGCTGATTTGGAGTCTGGTGGCTGTTACGAAAAACTGTGAAAGTAGTAGAGGCTCACAACGTGTCGTAATGTGCTGCGTTGTGACCTTGCAGATCTGCTATTTTCGCAATTTTCAAGATTAAAAAGAAAATAGATTGTTTTTTTATTTCAGTTTTTAAATATTACCATAGGGACGGCAGTGTTAATGTGGTTGAAGGAGTTGTTCACTCAAAAAATGACTTCGCCGGTCATCAAAATATTGGCTAAGGAATGTGACAAAAACAAAAACCTTCATTCAAACCTTCATTCAATTCAAGGCTTCATGAGGTGTGTAATTGATAGAAAATAAGTAATGTTTTGGGACTCCTTTAACATGTGTTCACATAAATTGTAAAATGTTCATATTATCAAACATGAATATCAAACATCGATCCCCTGATGGTTGCTAATCACTGAGGGTTTCACTGTGCTTCCACGAAAAAAAAGAAAATATCATCGCGACCCCGTTTGCTTGTTGTAGGCCGTTGAAAATAGCATGTCTCGTCAAAAATACATAGTAAACACAGGAGGAGAGATACAGGCTATTCCCCAAATACGTTAACCAGGAAGTGAATGGAGCAGTAAAAGGGATCACCTGATCTCCTGGTTCTGTGTGCATCTGGGGATGAAATGGTCACTCATGTGTTAGCGAAAAGCGCCATCTAGTGGAAACACCAAAAAACACAAAGTGGTAAAAGTCGTCCTTGGCAGTGATACAATATACACAAACCAAACCTCTATTTCCATGGTGAGGGCCCGGGGTGTCATGACTCGCTTTATTTCCAAAAAAAAGTGCGGAGAGGAATTGTCTTACAACAAAGACATATTAATTCTTTCCAGCAAATGTCCAATAATAATCATATATTTTCTAGTTTTCTAATTAATTTACAATGTAGAAAATCAGGGGAAAGGGGAAGTGGAACAATTTTTCTTTGGATGGAAAGAGAGTTCTTGCTAGTGATGTGTGGGCTGACCCGTTACCCACAGGTCCCGCGGGTCAACCCGCACAAGCAGTTCACTCACGGCCACTTTATTCTTTTTTTGGCAAGTGACACCTCTGCATGATAGAGTAGAAAGATATTATTTAGTTAACCATTCATGTCACCGTCGCGGGGTCCATGAGACGCACTAGTTATTAATTATAACAGATTTCATGTTAAAAAGAATTTGCGGTAAGAAATATATATTTATATTAAAAATAACGTTTATCATTTTCTGTTTTCTTGGTTAATGGCCTATTTCAGTAGAATCAGAATCAACAATATTGAATTAGGTAAACTTTTTCGGAGGAGAGCGAGTGTGTTTGTGTTGTGTTTGTTTCTGCACTGGCTGCTCTGCGAGTGCAGTCCAGTGTTGCCAAATCTGTTAATTCTAAGCGACTTTGGGCTTCTTTTTTCTGTAAAGTAGCTTGTAAATATTAGGGGTCCATGGCATGAAAATGTTATAGAATCACTGCTCTAAAACATTAGACAATAAAGTTTGACTGACCTGCCCTATTTGCTTATTCTGGGCTTATTTGTATAAACCTGGCTGATTGCTTGTTTCTTTCACAAGATCTGGCAACACAGATTTTGGCTAATGCTATTGGCTAGCTGGCTCCGTCTGTGTCTCTGTGATCATAGTTATAATATATCGTCTGTGATCCATGCTCTGTGGCTGCTATCAACAGTCCTGGCTGCGGTTACAGTAAGATCCATCTAAAAGTACCACACGTAGGCCCTCATTTATCAACGGAGCGTAAAAAACGGCTTATATTTGTCCATAAATGTGGCCGTACACCAACGTCTAAGTCATATTTATCAACGAATCCTATACAGCCAATCCTAGCGTACATTGGGTCGGAGCCTTGAAAAATCTCATGTCTGAAAACGAGTGTCATTTAAATAACACGCCCTCAAATATTCTCGAAACGCCCTGATTTTACGACATGAAGAACCAGAATACGACCAAACAAAGCATGGAAAACCAATAAGAAAGAGTTTCGCCGCCTCGCCTCGCTGCCTGTCAAGACACACACACACACGCACACGCCACTCTCTCACACACACGCACGCACGCACGCGCACACGCACACACACACACACACACACACACACACACACACACACACACACACACACACACACACACACACACACACACACACACACACACACACGCGCCCAACTGTGTATTCATGTAATCCGTTACGGTACACTCTTTGTCACGTAGGCTTGTAGCCTACATGAATGACATATTATGATACTAATCACATCGCCATGAATGGAATACGTTTGTATATTTATTTACACCATACCGAGCAGTGCGCGTTCGAGTTACACTAAAATAAAGCAGTCATGTAGGCTATTCCCCATGAGACTCGGGCGGGCTGCAGTGATCCTGTGCCGCCACGTTAATAAGAGATTGGAGCGTCGGGTTTATATCCTTAACCCAGCCAGGTTGTAGCCTTCATAACTCTCTATGACATAACTCCATACCATAGGACAAGCTACTGTAAGTTTGTACACCTCACTGTCCATGAAAAGATGGTCTGGAGTCCCGACTCCTGGAAAATGCTCTCGCAAAAGCGCTCGTATATTTTGAAAATAGAAGATCCACAAGCACAACGCGTGACACTTGTGAGCTTGTAGATCTGCTATTTTCAATGCAGGCAGATCTGCAATCTTATCTGAATGACTGTTAAAGCAGTTTGTTTAAATTACTTTATAAAATGTTATATTTTCACAGGGATTATTTGTTAGTTCTCACAACCTGGCCCGTGGGCCATGACAAATTGAGGAGGACACAGTGGTTTATTTAACAAAAGGAACTTAAATAATGCTTTACAAAAGGAATGAGGTGTGTAGTTCAGTAATCAGTAGTGTCAGCAATGTATGGATGTGTGTTCAATGTAATGTGGGGTGTTGTAAAGTGTGTGAACTTAATCATAGGACAAATAAACAGAAGGGTGCTGTCATCTGTTAAGGGACACCTCGAATGGCTGGCAGCCACTCTTTTATAGGGCTGCAGGGAGCACTGGCCAGGTGCTCCCAATGCACCTAATTAGGAACCCCAAGTTGGCCGACACCTACAGGAGATCTGTGGGAGAGATACACAGAGGAGTACACCATACACCCACACAGGCCCTGCAAGCCAGGCCAAGGGGCCGTGACACCCTCCCCCTTCAAAATGAGGGCCCATAAGGGACCGAGAGAGTGTAACTAACACCAATTTAAGTATATTAACTTGAATTTTAAATCAACTCAAGAAAACCAAAAATGTACATCAATAATTAAACAAAAATATTTGTGAATTTAACACCACTTGCCTCCAAATTAATTACGGTTCAACCAATCCTGTCCACAACCAACTCACCCAGCCCTCCCCTCAGCAACCAAGATTACCATGGATTCCTGGAGCATCTAAGAGGAGAGGAACAGGAGGACCAGTAGATGGGAATGTTGTAGCATCTGCTACAACATTTTCTACCCCTTTAATGTATCTAATTTCCAGCCAATATGACTGCAACATTAGGGACCAGCGAATTAACCTCTGGTTGGGGCATTGCAATGAATTCAAGAAAGTTAGTGGGTTATGGTCAGTGTAGACCACCACAGGCGCAGCCCCAGACACTACATAGACATCAAAATGTTTCAATGCCCATATCAGAGCTAAGGCCTCCTTCTCGATTGTGGAATAATTCAACTGGTAGGAGTTAAATTTTCTTGAAAAGAAGCTAACTGGTTTGTCAATGCCCAAGTCATCTGTTTGTAATAAAACACCACCAGCACCCACGTGACTTGCATCCACCTGTAGAGTGAATGTGCGATCGAAACGCGGCGCTGCAAGGACAGGAGCAGTACACAACAGAGCTTTGATAGATTCAAATGCCTGCTGACATTCGTCAGACCAAATGAACACAACACTAGACTTTAACAGGTTAGTGAGGGAAGCCACAACAGTAGAGAAATTACTGCAGAAACAGTAGTGTTTTTTAGTGGTTGGAGCTGGGTATTCCGCAACCGCACTCACTTTTGCCACAACTGGGCGAACTTGACCCTGCCCAACCACCCGACCCAGGTAAGTCACGGTGGCCCTGGCAAACTCACATTTTGCCAGGTTCACCGTGAGACCAGCCCCAACCAGGCGGCCGAACAAAGCCCGAATGCGCTCTACATGTTGAGACCATGAGTCGGAGAAAACCACCACATCATCCAAATACACAGTACAACCCTCAAGGTCACCCAGCACCCGTGTCATGAGCCGCTGGAATGTCGCAGGTGCGTTCCGCAAACCGAATGGCATTACTTTGTACGAAAACAAACCTTTTGGCGTTATAAATGCTGATATTTCCTGCGCCCGCTTGGACAAAGGAACTTGCCAATATCCCTTTAGTAGATCAAATTTGCTTACATACTTGGCATGTCCAATTTCATCTACGCAGTCCTCCATACGAGGAAGAGGGAATGAATCTGGCTTAGTAACAGCATTTACTTTTCGAAAATCTGTGCAAAACCTGAACGTGTTATCAGCCTTTGGAACAAGAAGGCAAGGTGACGCCCAGCTCGATGCTGACGGCACAGCTATTCCATTGTCCAGCATGTACTTGACCTCAGCATCTAGATGCTTGCGTTTCTCAATATTGACTCTGTAAAATCTCTGACGGATAGGCAGAGCACCTTCAACCTCGATATCATGCTCAATCAGATGGGTTTGACTGGGAGTGTCATTGAACAGGCATGGGAAAGCCTGGATAACTTCAATCAAATCTTCTCCATCTTTCTCAGGCAGGTGATCTAACAAGGTATTCAGATTATCAAGTGTCTCAGAGTTTTTTAATCGACCTTGTAACAGTGCTGGATCAACAGCAGGCAAACCATCTTCTTCCCCATCCTCTACCGAATGAGGAGAAGTGATCACAGATGCTCTACTTGCTAAACATTAGACTGCGCATCAGGTGACGCACGAACATGATACGGCTTCAACAAGTTAACATGACATAGTTGGGTGGGTTTCCTCCGCTGAGGAGTTGAAACCAAATAGTTCAAGTCAGAAATTTTCTTGACTACTGTATAAGGACCTTTGAATTTGGCTTGGAATGGCGAGCCTGTGATTGGCAACAATGCCAACACACGATCACCAGGACTGAAAACTCTCTGCTCTGTGTGCCTGGCATAAAGTTTTTTTCATCTTGCCCTGTGCACACTCCAACTTTTCTCTAGCTAGTTCTCCAGCTGCATAAAGTCGATGCCTAAAACCATTTACATAGTCTAGTAGGTTACGAGGAGCCTCTACACCTTTCCACTGGTCACTCAAAATGGCTAAAGGACCCCGTACAGTATGGCCAAAAACCAATCATTTGGGATAAACCCAGTGCTTTCCTACGTAACCTCTCTGGCTGCGAGCATTAACCATGGCAACCCCTCCTCCTAATCTCCCTCCTCAGACTTCGCACGCATCATAGCACGTGTCACTGCACAAGCTGTGAATACTTCAGGAAATTCAGTTTCACTTTCATCAGGTTGACTTCTTACCAACGGCACTGAATCTACTACTAAAGGTGGTGGTACATCCGCCTCCGGTAAAGCGGGACGCACAGCAACACCGGTCAGACCATGGAAGAAATCGGAATACAGCATGTCGTTGTGAACAGGAACATGGAGGACAGTTAAACCCATCCCCAACACAGGAATAGAGGACCCTGTAGTACTCTCTCTAGTAAAGGGTAACACTGACGCTTCAATAAATGTATCAAACGCTGCTGTGTCACGCAGTATTTTTACTGGCACCTTGATGTTAATTCCTACAAGTGACACAAATCCTTCACTGACAAACGGCCTGTAGGATTCATCAACCTCAAGATTTTGACATGACCCTTTAACCTGTACCTCCCCCAAGCTTAGCGCAGGCACAGCCATAGCCGCACCTTTTGCAGGGTAAGAGGTAGACTTAGTCTTTGCTTTTAGAGCGTAGCAGTCATTTTTCCAATGCCCTTTTTTATGACAAAAGTTACATATTTTCTCCTCACACGTGCCATGTTCAGCTTTCGCCTCTGGTGCAACCGCCATGCCTGAACTACCAGGAAAGCCCATTTTGACACGTGCGCCATCGCCACCGTCATTACCAGCGCGTTGCTGGCCAAAGGAGCAACGCTCCCCATAAGGGCGCTTGTGTGTCAACACATGTTCATCTGCCAAAGCAGCTGCTTCGGCAGCAGTTTCAACTTTCCGGTCACTGATATAGTTGGCAATATGTTCAGGCAAAGTGTTTTTGAATTGTTCGAGGACTATAAGGTCACATAACCCATCAAAGTCCTTAACATCCAAGGCGGCACACCAGCGGGCAAAGTAACATGACAAATCGCGTGCAAACTCTAGATGAGTCTTGTTTTCAGTTTTCCGCCATGTGCGAAAACGTTTGCGATAGGCTTCTGGAACAAGTTCAAAGGCTTTTAACACTGCTGCCTTCACCACGGCATACTTCTGACTGTCATTAGGGCTTAGACATGAATAGGCCTCCTGCGCCCTGCCCGTTAACACACATTGCAGCATTAACGTGCGGGCAGACTCTGGCCATTTACGCACCTCGGCTACTCGTTCAAAGGTCAGACATTTCAAACTGTTCAAGAAACAAAAAAACAAAACAAAAATGTGACCTATTATCAACACTTTTACAAATACACCATGTAGGTTTTTTTTAAAGTTAGATTTCAAATGAGTAAAACAAAAAATTCCAAAATGGAACAAATGTTCCCCCCTCTGCCACAATAGGACAGGTGAGACAGGTGTGCCTCCAGGAGTGGCGTTCCCCCTACCTCAGCTGCCTAACCAAATCTTAACCTACCATAACTTGCCCTGGTCTTCAGTGGCCCTCCCGAGTCCCCCTTACCGACTGAGCATCTCGGTGGCACCACCCTATCCCATATTTTGTGGGACAGAATCTATCAAACCATACAATAAAGAAACAAAAGCACAACGAGTCCCACAGGGGAAACGCTGCTATCCTATTTGGGTGGGGAACACCACCCCTCAGACTGTCCAAGACACACCTGTTCCCCCTGTCCTAATTATCACTCTAGTGATAACTAAATGACAGCACAAAACAAAATAAATAATTGCATTTAACCAAAATAAACCAATTACCTAAATTGTTAACCAAAACAAATTGTTACTCAAAACAAATTGTTAATAAATTATTGCTCAAATTATTCAAAACAAATTGTTATTCAAAACAAATTATTACTCAAACACTACCATGCACCTCCTCAGTAATGCTGTGACTTAATTTGCCAAACTAGGCTTCAAATAATACAGGAAATTACTTTACCTGTTCAGAGTCACAGCCAACCCGAGTATTTTTACTTGAAAGCGGCACGAGCCCCCAATTTGTCACAACCTGGCCCGTGGGCCATGACAAATTGAGGAGGACACAGTGGTAGTGCTAAAAGTAACAGTGGTTTATTTAACAAAAGGAACTTAAATAATGATTTACAAAAGGAATGAGGTGTGTAGTTCAGTAATCAGTAGTGTCAGCAATGTATGGATGTGTGTTCAATGTAATATGGGGTGTTCCCAGTGAGCCATAGTCGTTTTTTAGACGTTCGGTTTTTTTGTAGACCTAAATTAGATGGTCTAGATTCGGTCTATATCTAGACCAAATATAGCCGATTGAATTTAAACAATTATTCCATAAATATTGATAAAAAACAACAACTGTAAGTTGCATAACTGATCTCCAAATATTGGACCAAAATAAATTTAATAGCCATTGATCAATATACAGTATAGTTTAGATTTAGCCTTGATCTAGACGTTTATATCAAAACTATATATCAACGTTCAAATGTAGACCATTTCTAAACTTATTTTTTATTCATGTTGTTTGAAAATCTTTATTTTAGGGTGCTAACATTAGGTTCAGAAATTATTATATCTCACTATTGTCACTATTGATCAATATACAGTATAGTTTAGATTTAGCCTTGATCTAGACGTTTAAATCAAAACTATATATCAACGTTTAGATTTAGACCATATTTAAATCATTAAATTAATTAAATTTTTTAGTCATGTTTTTTTGAAAACGTACATATTAGGATGCTAATATGTTTAGCAATACTATTACAGCGAAATAATGCAGTTTGCATAATGGTGATAATATGCAAATATTTATTTTTAATATGTATAAATATAACAAATAAAGGCAGTTTGCACTAATGGTGATAGGCTAATATAAAATACAGAAGAACGAGTGAAAGCCAAGCAGTAAACTGCTAACCTCGCATCACTAGACTTTCTACAGTAAACCGCAGATTGGGTTTGGAGGTCGTTTTGCTTGTTTCTTTCACGAGACTTGGCAACATTGCTTAGCGGTCTCACAAGACGTGGCAACCCCTGGAGAGGTTTTGTAACAACACGGAAGTCAGCAACGCGTTCTACAGGCAAGCGGAAAACTGAACAGAAGAGACTAGAAAGAACAGAATTGCAAAAAACATTAATTCTGAACTCAGTACACTGCATAGGTGAGTGCTAAAGGATACATTATTTGAAGGAGATGTTTATTTGTGTTGACATAGTTAGTTGGTCATGTACAGTACTAGTTAGCATTAGCCAACTAGCTACCAGCTAGCTTCTGCCCAAACACAATTCAATGTTTTTTACTGGTGGACCGTAACGAAGTACAATCACTTGAGTTTAAATACAATTTTTAATACTTTAACAATAAAATAATCGTTTATATGTGTAATGTTTAATCTGGAGTTAAGACTTTACAGAACCTTGTGGAATGTTTGATTAATGTATTCTTTTTTCTTTCTTTTTTTGAACGACCTGTACCAGTAAAACCGACAAAGAACAACAATAATAATGGTGCTATCAGATGAAACACCACAGGTAATTTTTTTTCCCGTGAGTTTTACATGTAACTGGCCTTAAAAACAATGTATCTAGCTATTTCTCATCACTAGTAAGACAACATTATTAACCTTTCCTTGAGTTGGGCCATGTGTTGAATATATTGTTTAAATCAATCAGTAGCCTATTTACATTTATTTACAGCTCTCAATCTAGGTGATGTCTAGAAGTGGCAAACTGCTGACTTTTGTCACATTTTATCTATATCTATCTGGCTATTCCACGACAATGACTGCAACTCCTTGCAACTATTTGTGGAGCAGTTACTCTGCTCTCTTCCTTATAGTCAGGGGATATTAGCAGAAAGATTTCCAATCTTGGAATAAATTCCTTACCAAAACAAATCTTCACCAATGTGTTTGTAAAGGTGTCTAGTAACACATCTCACAAAGACTGAAATTCAGTTTCCCTAGGATAATTTTTGACAGCTGCTGAAAGTTGGGGTACCCACCATTTCCCTGCATTTCCATGCAGGGCAAAAAAAATCTAATTTTAATTCTGTTTTAAGTAGCATGTGAGGGGTCAAACTAGGGTGTTTTTATGATTCTGAATCCATTGCAAGCATTTGTTTTGCACCAAAACCACTCCTTGGGCTAAAAACGGCCATAGCCATCCTTGTCCAGGTATACCTTTTGTGTAAAAAGCCCATTGAGATTGGGCTGTTTTTAGCCCAAGGAGTGGTTTTGGTGCAAAACAAATGCTTGCAATGGATTCAGAATCATAAAAACACCCTAGTTTGACCCCTCACATGCTACTTAAAACAGAATTAAAATTAGATTTTTTTTGCCCTGCATGGAAATGCAGGGAAATGGTGGGTACCCCAACTTTCAGCAGCTGTCAAAAATTCTCCTAGGGAAACTGAATTTCAGTCTTTGTGAGATGTGTTACTAGACACCTTTACAAACACATTGGTGAAGATTTTTTTTGGTAAGGAATTTATTCCAAGATGGGAAATCTTTCTGCTAATATCCCCTGACTATTATGATAGTATGGTCTAGATAATATGGGTGTTAAAGTGCTGAGAATATAGCATCTCCTATCTGTCATATTATTAATAGATGTTTGGATGTTGGTCTATGTCCAAAGATGTGGAAGGAGGCTAAGGTTATTCCTATATATCTAGGTTATACCTAGACCTATAAGTATTTAACCTCTTGAGCAAAATCATGGACAAGTTGGTGCATTCACAAATTCAAGCTTGTTTTGTTTCAAACAAGCTTGCAACATATTCTCAACATGCCTATAGAGCTGGTCACTCTACTTCTACTGCTTTGATACAGGTGACTGATGACTGGCTTAAAGCTATAGATAACTCTATGCTGGTGGGAGCTGTGCTGTTAGATTTGTTTGTTATTTTGTCCTTTTTATTTTGGGAGTATTGTCATATTCGTTCATTACAATAATATACATCTGGCCTAATTATCCTCCCCAGGTGAATCACTGCCCAGTGCCCATAGCTAAGACAGTTTTGACAGCCCCTCTACACACCTCAACACCAGGTAAATTTAAATGCTATGTTAATTGATTTAAGCCTAATGTTAAATATATGTATCTCTGCTGTTCGGCCGGAACCAGCTAAATCCAAAATGGTAATTGTTCAGGAAATGAAAAACAAAATATCAATTTATCAGAAAATGAAGAAAACCTTATATTTTTAAAACAAAGCAATACTGCCTCACCAAACTTGGTATTGTGACTTTATATATTATCAGATACTTGCATGTGTCATTATATTATCACCACTTTACCCAAATCAAGCTCAAGTGGAGTTAGGAGTTTTGTCCAAACACAAATCCAGCGCAAGTGGAGTTAGGAGGTTTTGTCCATCATTGATAAGAACAGCTGGCAATGGATCTCAAAGCTCACAACACATCACAACGCATTGTGAGCTTGGAGATCAGCTATTTATGGTGAGCGCCATCCTCATATACTAAGTATAGATCAAGCTGAATTAACTTAAACAACTTTTATTTTAACATGCATTGTAAACAACCATGGATCTAACTGTTACCACTGTTGTTCTTCTACAGTTGAGTGCAACAAACAATTCTGCCTCAATACTCAATCATGTATTTAACAAAAGTAATCATGGCACACCAACAATAAATAAATGGCATATAAATACAAAATACATTCATGAAAAATAGAATCTGTAGCCTATCAAATCTGTAGCCTACTGCACTAACAATAACAACCACGGTTGAATTTACCTATCATATACCTATCAACATTTTATTATCACACTGTTGTGTGTTGTGTTGCGTGTGTGTGTGGTGGATGTTTCTTAGTGCTTTAGATTGTCATAAAAGCTGTGAAAGTTTTTTGGCATGATCTCCTTGAGCTCTTGGAGATGTTTGAAACAAACTCCTGCACACACTCATTCTCTGTCCATTAACATTTAAAAAGAAAACACGAGCAGATGACCTTTGTGAAGACACCCTTCTCCTCTTTACTGGGGTGAAATCTATCAAACCTTGCACATACATTCTCTTCTCTTCCCAGTTTATGTTCTCCCAAAAGCATTGAAAAATCTTCTCCCTGTCTGCCTCATACAGAGCAGAGCTTCTCTGAGAGCCTGAGAGGAGGGGGGAGTTGTTTGTTTTTGACGGACAGTTTGAGGGTCCAATGGAGTTAGGAGTTTTCGTCAGAGGCGCTTTTTTAATACTTTTCATATGTTATTATTTAAAAAAAAATTACACAGATGTAGAGGGGGTTCAATAGCGTTGATTTATGAAAAAAAAAACTGAAAATGGAGTTAGCTGGTCCCGGCTGGACACTGACGATATATATTGTAGATGGAAATTACAGCCTGTATCAGTATTAATGTCAAAACAAAACCTTAAGAGTTTTCTAATTCCTTCATTTCGTTTTCTGCTGTAGATCTTGACAAAACTCCGGTCAGCCGTAAAAGAGGAAGAACTGCACAAGGTGACTGCACATGAATGATTAACATTTTAAATACATTTTGACAGTTTCTGTTTGTTTGTTTACCCGCCTGTATTATCGTTGGGACTACTACTACTATGCTTTAGGTCCTCTAGAAAAAATTAGTGTAACAGAACGTTTAGCCGGAAGATTAGAATAAAAATGTATTAAAATATATTATGTATTTCAACAACAGTACATCTACTGTGGGGGCCTTACTCCTGAACAGAACAAACTAGGACTCCACAATGAAAATGTGGATAAAGCACAGCATATATCATACATGACTTGATGGTGTAAGAAGGTGTAATTTCAATGTGTTTTCACACCCAGCAGAACATTGAAGCTACACACCGGTCCAAATCAGATCCAGAAATACACAAGGTAACTTTCAATTGACTGTAGCAGTGAGCAAAATGGGTTTCAATGGGGGTTTTCTCTCCCCCAACAGTGAAGCCGTAATCTGGGCCAAGAAAATGTCTGGACTCTACTCCACCTTTCAATTGACTATAACACAAGTCACAGGATTCCAAAAGGTACATTTTGATAAAGTTTGGAAGTCATCTTACTCTGGCAAAAGTTTAATTGGGGAGAGATAATGATGTTGAACTTGAAAACAAGTACATTACATTACATTACAGTCATTTAGCAGACGCTTTTATCCAAAGCGACTTACAATAAGTGTATTCAACATAGGTAGGGAACGAAAACTACTAATCACCAGAAGTCTTTAGTGCATTATCTGCAAAAACAAGCAACCAAGAGTATACCTAGCGCTAAGGTAAAAGTGCAATATATCAGCTACCTATTTCCTTAAACAGATGAGACAAAATAGCTAAATCAAATGAGCATGAGCTAAAACAAATAAGTGAATCGACTAAACAAGATCCAATAAACAATCCAATAATCCAATAAACAATACAGCAATAGAAAACAAGCGTTCGTACAACTAGTTAACAACAAGTAGGTCAGGCAGAGAGGAAGGGTAGTGTTTCCTGAAGAGGTGAGTTTTCAGCCTGCGGCGAAATATAATAAGTAATGTTGTTTATTAAGATCTACACCAGCCAAAGTATAGCCTCACATTCTAAATCACAGGCAGACTGTCACATGGTTTGTTTATTTCAGTTTCCCATGTCGGAGAAAAGTAAGAATGGAAGTATTATTTATCACTTTCCACTGTGTTAGTGTATTATTTCTGTTTCATATCAACATAATTGTCTTCATTGCAGGTTGGCAGAGTGTGCCGTTTTTCTTTTTGCAATTTAGCTTCACGTTTTCTTTTTGTTTCAGACTTTTCACCAATGGCCTGATGAGTCCTTTCTACTTGCATGGACAGCAGGAGAGAGCTTTCAAAAGCACTGCCTTCTATCTGTCATCAATGGTAAAAATAACTTTGTCAGTGCTAGTTATTTGTTGATTGCTTATTCACGTTGTACATGTGTGACTGACATATACTAGATAACCTCTGTAATGTTTACTGTCAGTCTGAGAGTTATTTGTCATTGTTTTGACTGCAGAAGACATTCAGAGAGACAATGGAGAAACCTGGTCAGCGCTGCCATCTCTGACCACTTCAAGCAGGCGCCTGGTAGAAGTGGTGGAGAGGGATACAAGAAGAAGAAGAAGCAAATCCAATGTTATTATTTGGTCAAAACATTTTGTTAAAACTTGTCTTTTCTTGCTGTTTAACGCATTAAGACAGGGAACGCATCTGTGTCACTTAAGATTTCTTTGGCTATTAAAAAAATAGCAGATATACAAGCTCATAGCGCGGAACTCAGTGCCGCTCGAAGAGCTTGTAGATCTTCTATTTTTTGAAGATTAAAAAAAAAGCGTAAATCTTTGAATAAATATATATATGCATTTAAACTCAAGTCTAGGCAAAGCAAAGATTTGACGTAAAAACATACATTCAAAGATTTGCAAAAATGTTCAAGATTGTTAAAACAAAAATATAGCAGATCGACTAGCGCCGAGTGCCGTGCTATGAGCTCAAGTATAAGATGTGTTAAAGCAGAGGTCTTCAACAGAGGGTCCGGGACCCCTAGGGGGTCCTCAGAGTTACTACAGGGTGTCCGCCAAATCTTTGTGTGATATGATGTTTTTTACATTAACCACTTGAACCCTATCATCCTTTTTCTGAGGAGAGCTTTAGCCAAAAATAGCAGATCTACAAGCTCACAACGCCTTGCGCTGCGAGGCGTTGTGAGCTTGTAGATCTGCTATTTTTGGCAAAGAGGTTTGGTGTAGAGGGGGAAAAAAAGATGAATATACAAGTCAATGTTATAGATATGGGGGTCCCTGCTTCATCTCTCTCAGCTAGGGGGTCCTTGGCCTGAAAACGTTGAAGACCCCTGTGTTAAAGTGTTTAAAATCTAACATGACAGGTCTTAATGGCTTAAAGCATTAAGAGGCGCATAAATTAAAGAACGATTGTACAAGCTTTATGTTTTTTTTGTTGAAATATGTATTGTGATTGAAATTACAGTTGAAGGATAGTTATGTTCAGAGTAGATCAATGTTAACATTAAGAAACATGATTTTATCCAGTGGTACAATAAAGAGTAGCATGACATTAGTGTCACACTGCAACCTATTTAAAAGATCCAGAAAGATAACATAATGTTAACAAATGATCAGAACATCATGGGACTACACCACTACCAAGGTAAGCAAAACAGGTAAAATTTGGTCCATCAGGTAGTTTTTGTAGAGAACCTGGATCTGCATTAAAATTTAGGCATTTAAATGCATTAATATAGGTTTCGTGTGAATAATTTGATCTTAAAGGTGTATATTGCCTACAAGTTGTTTAGATGTTATTTAAACATATGATTTAATTATAAGTATATTAATATCCTTATTAAATAGACGTTTACATGACGTCTAAACAACGTTCATAGTCTATAATAGCGTTTAACCCACTGGGCATTTTTCGGGCTATTAGACGTCTAAATAACGTCTAGGCTAAATCCGGTTTATGAGTGGTCTAAAAATGAAAGTTTTTTCGACGTCTAGGCTAAGCCTAGACGTTCTTTCAACGTCATTTGAACGGTTATATATTTATATCTAGCCGTACAAACGACGTTGAAATAACGTCTAGGCTAGGTTTAGACGTTGAAAAAACTTTCAATTCTAGACCACTCATAAACCGGATTTAGCCTAGACGGCTAGGTGACGTTTAGACGTCATTTAAACGTCTAATAGCCCGAAAAATGCTCAGTGGGTTGTAAAGTGTGTGAACTAAATCATAGGACAAATAAACAGAAGGGTGCCGTCATCTGTTAAGGGACACCTCCAATGGCTGGCAGCCACTCTTTTATAGGGCTGCAGGGAGCACCTAATTAGGAACCCCAAGTTGGCCGACTACAGGAGATCTGTGGGAGAGATACACATAGAGGAGTACACCATACACCCACACAGGCCCTGCAAGCCAGGCCAAGGGGCCGTGACATAGTGTAGATATACATTTAAGAGTGGATATATTGTCCAGATGCCTGTCAGACGGTCAGACAATGCTGCTCCGCAGGTCTAGAATGGAATAAACGGGCACAGCCAACCAGTGCCGCTTTAGACTCCACAGGGGCCCTAAGCATGATACAGGCTGCGCGCGCGTGTTTTTTTTTTGCGGTTCTGGGCAGATTGGGTTCGTTTAAAAAAAAAAAAAGAAAAAAAAAAAGGTTGCCCCACGCAACCTGCGTAGTGTGCGTGTAGGGAGAAGCGGCACTGCAGCCAACGTCAACAACTGCTATCGACCAGACGTGAGATCTCAGCGTACCGTAGGCTGAAACCAACATCAGGATATTTTTATAAATGCCGAAAGTTGCGGTGATCTCGCCGTACGCCCATTATTTGGTCTGCACCGCGTTGATAAATGAGGGCCACTGACTGTGACCACAAGTTAGAAACTCAAAGTGGGTATAAGAGGCACAGCTGTTTACAATGCGATGCAAATTATCAGGAGTTTGGCTGTGGTTACACGCTATGTGTGTGTCGCATCAAAGCAGCACGCATTTGTGTTGACAATATATCCACTGCGTGATTCATTAAATAAGCCTACTCTTATGTAAAATCAGCGAAAACTGCGAATGGATATTTTTTATCGACACGTGAGGTAGACGCTCGTGCGTCTCTTAACATCCTCTGAGAAGACGTGTGTTATTCTAGATGTAATGAAGTCAGATAATGTTAACTTTTTCGTGCGGGATGGGGGGGTGGGGGGCTTTGTTACTAGCGTTACTACCCGGTATAAACAGGGACACGTCTCGGCTGCCAGAAATAGCAGATCTACAAGGACTTTTAAGACCCTTTTAATACCTTAAGAAAGAAAAGAAAAAAGACCATTACTGCATCAAAAGTAATCAACAAACTATAGACTATAAAAACTGGTCAAACATTGGCCAAATTCTCAAATAATATAAGAAAGACAGAAACATTTTGAAAATAGCAGATCTACAAGCTCACAACGCCTCACAATATTTATCTGTGGAACAGAGTCAAACCAAACATAATGCCACAACCCCTGATTCCAAGTGCTTGTCAGGTTGGGGGGTCCCAGTTCAAATATGATTATTTTGGGGGGTCAATGACCCTCCCCAAGTGATTACAAAAAAAAGAGTAACCCTCCCCCGCCTAGAAGTGTCACGATATATTGTGTCACGATATAGCCTATCGTGGTATTAAAATGTGATGATAGGTATTGTCATGATGTCATACTGTATCGTAATATTTTTTTAATTGTTTTTTTAATACAAAAAAAACACTTTCTTTTTTTTTGCCGGTGAAAGTTAGGAGTTGTTACTGTATGATATGAAATGTAAAGCTTATCATAATCATAGTAATTATTAATCATGTCCTCCATCATATTCAAGGTATTTTGGAGAGAAATGAAACAGACTCCAGTCAGTCACTTTCAGTTTAAAGCACTGCAGAGGGGAGGTGTTGTGTGTCAGCTGATGCTCGTTGACGCTCGTTAATGTGACATGCATCTGCACTCTCAAATAGGCCTACATCTAATCTAAGATTGTTTACACGGTATTATACTGTATCTGGTATTATAGATTTTTTTTAGCTGTTGGAAATAACTAGGCTGCACTTGGTTGGTAAAGTCCAGATGACAAAAATATGAGGTTTGTGGAATTTATAGTTATGCAGTCTTATATTATATTATATTTGTTATATTAGTGTCTATCTGTCCTCTGAAACAATGGGTTTATAGTTAGTGAGAACTTCACTTCTCCATTAAGCTTGCACAAATGTATTTATTTGTGTGTACAAAGCACTTTGTAATTGTTTCTAACTTGCTTTATAACGTTATTTATAAGATGATGGCCAATGTTGATGATACATGAGAAAAGAACATTAATAATATATCATATCAACATCATGTATCGTATTGTGAAATTCTTGACACCCCTAACCCTCCCCATCAAATACAACATGACATTTAAAACTGATATGTCCAATGTTTTGCTTTCCACATTGATTAGAACATTGCTGTAGTGTAGTCAGTCTTGCTAAATGCACAGTGTATCTGTAGTAGTGGTAGCAGAATGGATAGTGTTCTCATCTTACATGTGGGAAACCCATTGAATCCTGGTCAGATTGAAGAAAGTTGAATATTTGGTAACCAGTAGTTTAAAACTTTTGTCACTCTGCCCTTTTAATTATCAACTACAGTGACTACAACTACACTGTTGCCTACATAAAACAAATTAGGCTATCAATTATGGCCTGATGCTTCTGGTTTTACTTGTGGAGCTAGGCATCTATACACAACTGTCCATATAGATCCACATTAATCACATGCACATAATTACTTCAAATGATTATGAATATCCAGTTATAGTAGGCCTATTTATAATGCATCTCTCCAATAACGCCTGTTGAAGTTTTGCTTAATTGTTCAACCACCATCGTTAAGACGCTGAATAGATTTGACTGGGTCGTTCACACTCGCTGTGCGTTGATGGCTTGTTAACGACCGTCATTGATTCTAAATAGACAAGGTGTTACTTGATTTGAATTCTTTGTATCCTTTGAAATGGAGAGGGGTCATTGACCACTGTTCTGCTGTACTAAAAAGGTATATAAAAAACGGACTATTTTATCAATTCAAAATTGCATGACCCTCCCTTGGATTCAAAGTAAAATTAGCTGACCCTCCCTTGGACCAAAATTAGAAAGGCATGACCCTCCCCTATTTTCCTCCATGCCCCCCCTTATGTAAATTCCGACTGGTCCCTTACTGTGCTTAGGTAGTCTGCCACAGTATACTGTCTGTTTAAGGCCAAATATGTTTCTAGTTTGTGTTGTGATTGTGTAAGTTCATTCCAATAAGTGATGTATTTTTCTTTTTCTTTAGTTATAATTTGGTTAGGTCTAATTTTCTGAGTGATAGTGTAGCTGCACTGACGCTGGCTGTGGTTTGTGATATCAGAAGGTGAAAGGTCAGCTAGTTTCAGGACCAGTTGACTGAAGGGGCTCTTTTCTATGTTCAACTCTTGGCAGGCAAGGGCTTTATAATGGTAACAGGCGGGGTCACTCTTTTTAATATGGCTCCAGAATTTAATAGATCTTTTTTGTATATTAAGAAGTAAAGGATATTGGCCTAATTCAGCCCTGCATGCAGAGTTTGGGCTTTTTCTTTGTACCCGGTAGAGATGCGCGGATGGCTTTTTTTGTCACCCAAATCCGCGTTAACAAGTTCATTATCCATCCGCCATCCACCCGCGGTACTTATATCATCCTATTTATAGATCCGCACCAACCGCACCAAATAATTGTTATTTTCCTGACGTTAGTTTTCTTATAAACAGTGTTACTCACCACTGTCGCGATGCAGTGACTGTATACAATCCACAACCATGGTAACAACAAGCGCACGTCTTCATTAAGTTACTTTCGCTTTCAACCACTTTGTTGCCATGTCGGCTTTTTATAAGCTTTTTATAAGCGACTTTTAAAATAATAAACTTTATTTATATAGCACCTTTCATGACATAAATGCAGCTCAAAGTGCTTTACAGAAAAAGAAAGAAAAAGTGAAAACAAAACACAGAGCAAAAACAATGCTCTGCGTTGCGACTTTTGGGCTTGTTTGGCACTTGTTTTGGGCTTGTTTTCATAGACCTGGCTACTTATTTCTCTCGCAACCTGGCAACACTGGCTGCTTGCAAAGCAACATGTCGTGAGCGGCTATTTTTTGCCTGGTGTAAAATGACGTAATATTAAAATACTACAAACGCACACACGGTGAAATTTAGTGCTTTTTAAAAGCTATTATAGGCCTATAGATTGATATCATTAATTTAATTCCCGCATTATTTCACCCGCGGTTTATCCAATATGAATTAATAATTATATTTGATTGACCCAAATCCACCCAAACTGCGGTTAACTGCGGCAACCGCGGCTAAAACCGCGATCCGCGCATCTCTAGTACCCGGATAATAGTTTTGCAGAACTCTGCGTGCTCAGAACTCTCTCTCTCTCTCTCTCTCTCTCTCTCTCTCTCTCTCTCTCTCTATGTCTCTCTCTCTCTCTCTGTCTGTCTGTCTCTGTCTCTGTCTCTCTGTCTCTCTCTCTGTCTCTCTCTCTGTCTCTCTCTCTGTCTCTCTCTCTGTCTCTCTCTCTGTCTCTCTCTCTCTCTCTCTCTCTCTCTCCCTCAAAATAGACAATTGACAGATCAAGGACCACTTTAAATAAAAAAAAACTTCAGCTGTTTATTAGCGTTGTGTTAGACAGTTAGACATTGATTCATTGTTGTTCTACTTCCTACAGTGTGAATCATGGAGGAGAACACTGGATTAAACCTCAACTCCTTACAAGATGTGAGTGTCTGTCTGTCTGTCTGTCTGTCTGTCTGTCTGTCTGTCTGTCTGTCTGTAAGGGCCCGTACACACTGCAGGAGATTGGGTCCGAGATTGCTGTCGCCGACATTTTTTGGCGCTCGCCGACAAAACCTAGCGATCTGACGCAGATCGGCCTTTGATCTGCGAGATAATGCTCGCTCTGTGTGAAAGGTTCCGCGAGACGATGTGGCCGCGATTATCCGCTCTGCGACGGCTTTCCGACCGTTTTCAGATAACTACCATGTTAGATATTCAGCTCTGTCCCAGACAGGAGATCGGACAGTATCATACAGTATGAAAGGGTCTGCGAGGAGATCCACGCTACAGCCAATGAGAGCACATTACAGCCACCGTGGCCAGGGGAGCGTCGCTGGATCTGACCACAACAAACAGTCCCTACCGCAATATTACCGTCCAGTCCTGTATTAAGTTAACATTATAAAACAAAATGAGAGAGTGAGCGAGCCTGGTGGGCTGTTTATTTTAGAGGAATTGTACAGAGAGAGAGAGAGAGAGAGAGACAGACAGACAAGACAGAGAGTGAGAGCAAGAGCGAGCTCTGTGTGTGTGTGTGTGTGTGAGTGTGCAGCATGTGCACGCTGTTATGAACAGCGTTGCCAGATGTTGCGAGAGAAATAAGCAACCAGGTCTATGAAAACAAGCCCAAGAAAAGGCCACTTGAGCACTTTAAACCTATTTACAAATACATTGGATATTTGAAAATAGCCGATCTACAAGCTCACAACGCGTCGCAGCTATTTTCAAATAAAAATCTTGAGAAAATTGTGGAATATTTTCCAAATCCACACAAATCTTGTATGGGGGTCAGTGATGGCACAACATATTTACAGAAGGGGGGTCTGCGGACAAATACATATTATGTGTTGTTTAAACCACTGGTTTAAACAACATTAGGAAACAAGGCCAAATAAGCAACTACACAAATAAGCCCAAAAAATGCACCCCGCAACAACCAATATTTACAAGCAACTCTACAGAAAAACAAGCCCAAAGTCGCTTATAATAAGCGGACATGGCAACGCTGTCACTGACGGCTTCTGCGCACTTGACTGCGAGAGAGGGAGAGAGAGAGAGAGAGAGAGAAAGAGCGAGAGAGGGGGGAGAGGGAGAGGGAGAGAGGCATATCACGGGATACGTCGATTAAAATGAATTGGAATAAACTCAAATGTATGTATTGGGTCTGACTCTGGAGATAGCATCCTAGTGAACTATCCTACAGTGTGTCAGCCCTTGTCGGGGATCAATCCTGTTGTGAAGACCACAACGACATTATGACAGCCGATTTCAAGAAATAAACTCCTGCAGTGTGTTATGCTTAACGATCAGATAACCCCCCGAGCACTTTAAGGTCCTGCAATGTGTACCTGCCTTAAGCCTGTCTGTCTGTCTGTCTGTCTGTTTGTCTGTCTGTCTGTAAGCCTGTCTGTCTGTCTGTCTGTCTGTCTGTCTGTCTGTCTGTCTGTCTGTTTGTCTTTTTGTCTGTAAGCCTGTCTGTCTGTCTGTCTGTCTGTCTGACAGGTTACACCAAACAGGTTAGCTGAAAATAGCAGATCTACAAGCTCACAATGTGTTGTAGTGTGACATGTTGTGAGCTTTAACATTATTATTACAGAATATAGACTCTAGGGTTCAAGTGTTTAATTAAAGCTGAAATCTGGAACTGATTTTAATTAATAAAACATAATTATTTATATTAATTATAAACATTGTAATTATTTTTATTTTGTATGTTAAACACTTAAACCCACGTCACTGACTGGAGTTCCTCAGGGTTCTACAGTATACTAGGACCCCTCTGTTTTTCCTCTTCCCCCAAAATCTACAAGCTCACAAGGCTTTACAATGTGACGTGTGTGTGTGTGTGTGTGTGTGTGTGTGTGGTAGAATATGATAAATAGACTTTGTGAGGAACCATTTTCCTGGAGAGAATGTGGTTTTATCATGAAAACATATTTATAGAGACATGTTTACAAGTAGAAACAGATTGAGATTAGGATTAGACATTTAGATGTTAGGATTAGAGATAGAGTTATGCCTGATTTATACTTAGTTGTGCCCTGAATAATATAGCAGATCTACTGTTCACCCCAGAATAGTGTGTGTGTGTGTGTGTGTGTGTGTGTGTGTGTGTGTGTGTGTGTGTGTGTGTGTGTGTGTGTGTGTGTGTGTGTGTGTGTGTGTGTGTGTGTGTGTGTGTGTGTGTGTGTGTGTGTGTGTGTGTGTGTGTGTGTGTGTGTGTGTGTGTCACTCAGTGAATGATGTTTTTAATGTTTACTGTATTATTTTCTCATCAGATTTCCATCGTCTCACTCTGGACACAAACACAGCAAACAGATCCCTCTCTCTGTCTGAGAACAACAGAGAGGTGACACGTGACCTGTTTAATGAGGTTCAGTATCCTGATCATCCTGACAGGTTTGATCAAGGAAAGGGTGGTGGAGTGTATTTTCCACAGGTTCTGTGTACAGAGGGTCTGACTGGACGCTGTTACTGGGAGGTAGAGTGGAGTGGTGAATGGGTTAAGATAGCAGTGACTTACAGAGGGATCAACAGGAAAGGACATGGTGAGGACTGTCAGCTTGGATGGAATGACAAGTCCTGGTGTCTGACCTGTAGTGATGGTCACGATGGTAACAGTTACACTGTCAGTCACAATAGGAGGAGAACTGTCCTTCCTGTCCGTCCCTCTGACTCCAACAGAGTATCAGTGGTTGTAGACAGTATGGGAGAGGAGCAGAATGTCTACAGAGTATCAGTGTATCTAGACTGTTCTGCTGGGACTCTGTCCTTCTATCAGTCTTCCTCTGAGACACTGAGACACCTGTACACCTTCCAGACCACATTCACTGAACCTCTCTACCCTGGATTCTGGGTTGGAGGCTCTGTGTCTCTGTGTGAGGACAGACAGACAGGGTGTGAGGACAGACAGACAGACAGGGTGTGAGGACAGACAGACAGACAGGGTCTGAGGACAGACAGACAGACAGACAGACAGACAGACAGACAGACAGGGTGTGAGGACCATAAAGTGATATTATAATAATCAGGAACAGATGTTTTTTTTTACAGAATCAATATGGTTTGGTTTCCATAGAGATGGGGGGGGGGGGGGGGGGGGTCCCAAACACTGGGTCATGGATCCATCTTTATGGGTCATTAGTAATGATTTTTTTTTTTTTTTTTATACTTTTCTTTTTTATTGTTTTATTTAAAATCATTTTTTAAAAGTAAAAATTAAATATATATATATATATATTTTCAGAAAGAAATGTTAACTTTTTTACTTTATTTCATTAAAAAAAAGAAATTCCATAAAAAATTAGGAAGAATGAAAAAGTGTGTATGAAGTAGTGAAAATAGCAGATCTACAAGCTCACAACGCGTCACATTGTCAGCTCACATTGCGTCACACACGTTGTGAGCTTGTAGATCTGCTTTTTTCACTACTTTGGATCCCGTGGAGACACATGTCTCTTTTAGGTCTGGAACTAAACAGTGTGTGAACCACTGATCTAGAACATTTAAACATGAATAACATCGTTTTATTGATAATGGAAAAATCTATATTTACTCCAATGGTAGGATGTTAAAAATCACTGTATTTTAACCTATAAAATGTAATTTCACATATTTTGAACTTTTTAATGACTATATTTACTCATATCTTCAAGAAAATGAAACCAATGTTATTGTATTTACATTGTGACAATGTTACATCAATTAATATGATTGTGTTCATAAATACAATAAAAACATTCTGGATGTAAATGTGTGTCTGTACTGAACACACACACACACACACACACACACACACACACACACACACACACACACACACACACACACACACACACACAGTGTACACATGGACCTGTAAGGGTTCATTTGGTTAAATTTGTACACACTCAGAGTTACAGACCTGTAAGGGTCCATTTGGTTTCTAAATGGAATAAGAAGGTGAATGAAGTTTTATAAATGATTGTCCTGGAATAATATGTGAGAATGTTTTCTTTCTCTGATCTCCTCACTATGAAATTGGAATGTATTTAAAAAACAATTTAATACAATTAAATACATGGAAAAAGTGAATTAAAATGTACAATGTATTTATTTATCTCTTTTAACTCTTTATCCAGAGTGACTTACAGTAAACAAGGTAAACACCAGTGGTGGAAACAGTACTCAAATGTTTGATTTAAGTAAAAGTATCAATACTGCAATGTAGAAATACTCTGTTACAAGTAAAAGCCTGGAATTCAATATTTACTTGAGTAAAAGCACAAAAGTATTGGTATCAAAATGTAGTTAAAGTACCAAAAGTAGAAAATACTCATTATGCAGAATGTCCCATTTCATGTTTTCAAATGTATAACAAATATTTTGAAAACAGCAGATCTACAAGCTCACAATGAGTCGTACCGCGACGCATTGTGAGCTTGTAGATCTGCTGTTTTCAAATGGTCTAAATGTATACTGTAGGGCTGAAGTGGTTAATGTATGTTTTGTAATAATAATACAAATCTATAAAGAAACTAGTAACTAAAGTTTTCAAATAATTGTAGTGGAGTAAAAAAAAACGATATCTGCCTCTGAGATGTAATGGAGTAGAAGTAAAAGTACTGACATTTGGAAATACTCCAGTAAAGTAAAGATACCTCAAAATTGTACTTAAGTACAGTACTTGAGTAAATGTACTTAGTTACTTTACACCACTGGTAAACACATACATAGAATACATAGAGACAGTGTAGTGTCTCAGTAAACTATAGGATCATAGAATACAGAGACAGTGTAGTGTCTCAGTAAACTATAGGATCATAGAATACAGAGACAGTGTAGTGTCTCAATAAACTATAGGATCATAGAATACAGAGAGACAGTGTAGTGTCTCAGTAAACTATAGGATCATAGAATACAGAGACAGTGTAGTGTCTCAGTAAACTATAGGATCATAGAATACAGAGACAGTGTAGTGTCTCAGTAAACTATAAGATCATAGAATACAGAGACAGTGTAGTGTCTCAGTAAACTATAGGATCATAGAATACAGAGACAGTGTAGTGTCTCAGTAAACTATAGGATCATAGAATACATAGAGACAGTGTAGTGTCTCAGTAAACTATAGGATCATAGAATACAGAGACAGTGTAGTGTCTCAGTAAACTATAGGATCATAGAATACAGAGACAGTGTAGTGTCTCAGTAAACTATAGGATCATAGAATACATAGAGACAGTGTAGTGTCTCAGTAAACTATAGGATCATAGAATACATAGAGACAGTGTAGTGTCTCAGTAAACTATAGGATCATAGAATACAGAGACAGTGTAGTGTCTCAGTAAACTATAGGATCATAGAATACAGAGAGACAGTGTAGTGTGTCAGTAAACTATAGGATCATAGAATACATAGAGACAGTGTAGTGTCTCAGTAAACTATAGGATTATAGAATACATAGAGACAGTGTAGTGTCTCAGTAAACTATAGGATCATAGAATACAGAGACAGTGTAGTGTCTCAGTAAACTATAGGATCATAGAATACAGAGACAGTGTAGTGTCTCAGTAAACTATAGGATCATAGAATACAGAGACAGTTTAGTGTCTCAGTAAACTATAGGATCATAGAATACATAGAGACAGTGTAGTGTCTCAGTAAACTATAGGATCATAGAATACATAGAGACAGTGTAGTGTCTCAGTAAACTATAGGATCATAGAATACAGAGACAGTGTAGTGTCTCAGTAAACTATAGGATCATAGAATACATAGAGACAGTGTAGTGTCTCAGTAAACTATAGGATCATAGAATACAGAGACAGTGTAGTGTCTCAGTAAACTATAGGATCATAGAATACAGAGAGACAGTGTAGTGTCTCAGTAAACTATAGGATCATAGAATACAGAGAGACAGTGTAGTGTCTCAGTAAACTATAGGATCATAGAATTCAGAGACAGTGTAGTGTCTCAGTAAACTATAGGATCATAGAATACAGAGAGACAGTGTAGTGTCTCAGTAAACTATAGGATCATAGAATACAGAGACAGTGTAGTGTCTCAGTAAACTATAGGATCATAGAATACAGAGACAGTTTAGTGTCTCAGTAAACTATAGGATCATAGAATACATAGAGACAGTGTAATGTCTCAGTAAACTATAGGATCATAGAATACAGAGACAGTGTAGTGTCTCAGTAAACTATAGGATCATAGAATACAGAGACAGTGTAGTGTCTCAGTAAACTATAGGATCATAGAATACAGAGACAGTGTAGTGTCTCAGTAAACTATAGGATCATAGAATACAGAGAGACAGTGTAATGTCTCAGTAAACTATAGGATCATAGAATACAGAGAGACAGTGTAGTGTCTCAGTAAACTATAGGATACCAGGTAAACCATGAAGATAGCATCAGTGTAAACAACATTCTATGTAAATAACATTTTGTATGAATGAGTGAATGAACTTATATAAATATATAAATGATTTTTCTGGATCAATATGAGAGAATGTTTTCTTTCTCCTGAATGACTTCTATGTCTGCCCAGCAGAGGGCAGTGTTGGTTCATGTTGCACAGGGATTGAAGCACAAAAACAAACCTCAGTCACCATGTTAGACTGTCTCTAGATGTGATTGATTGATTGATTGAATAATTGATTAACTTTATTTAAGTTTGCAAAGACAAGCTCAGGGAAGTACAGTTAAATACAAGGTCTGTTTAGAGGATTTAAAACCCAAGAAAGCACTATATGGCTTGTTTCCATTGGGGTCCTTTGTACTCAATTCATTGAAACATTTAACGATAGACAAATATACACTACTATGCAAAAACATCATATAGACGAGTAGAAAATAAAAATATGTACAGAAAACAGTTGGGGGGGGGGGGGCTTTGACTTTTTACAGGGGCCAGGGTTTTCTTCATTATCAAAATCAACAGGAAGTTGACATTTTTATTAAAACAAAAACAAAAAAACAGTAGTGGGTTTTGTGATGTTCTATATTGTCTGAATCAACTTACTTTGTGTTCGTTTATGTGCTAAAAGAGTGACTTTGAGATCTGTTTCACCGTACAATGTAAGTCAATGAGGAGCATTATTGTCTAATCAATGGAGCAATTTAGATTTCTTGTCACCTTTGGAGTTCCATCATGAGGTAAGGTAACTACACAACACAAACCTCTAACACAGTGGTCTGGCCCTTTAAATAACCTCCAAAGCTCACACGTTTTGTTCATGTTTTATCATCGAGGTAGTTTTTTTTTTTGGCCGATCTGGTCTGGACAGTTACCTTGTTTTTTGTTTTAATAATACATTTGTTTTGTAATGTATCATTATTTAATGTAATGTATCAGTAATGTATCATTATCTTTATTATATATGATATAATGTATCAGTAATGTATCATTATCTTTATTATTATAATTCTATGTAATATAAGCCCTGTGTACAACTTTGATGTGTTATATTTGATATCTTATACATTTGGATAGAGCACTGTAATGATTAATTTTTCAGGACACTGTATCTCCCACTGTATTGTATAAACTCACATTATATTCTTATTATTATGGTGTTATTATTGTTATAATTATTATCATTACTACTTCTATATGGTTATATTATTATACATTAACTTCACGTGAAAAGCCAGGTGTCTGTTTGCTTCTCGGTGCTCACATCCGGTCATGGAGCCCGCCTACTGTATCCGGCTATTTCAACGATACTTACAATCATGCCGTTTCTGCCTCCGCTCTTGACCGGATGTACAAACCCTCAGAGTGCATCGGTCCCTCCGTCTAAATAAAACAGTGTTGCTATGCGCGTTCCCGGGGAGCGCTTGCCGTACGTTTACGTTTACGTAACGTGACGTGACGTGACGTGACGTGCGCGCTCCTGTGTGAGTGTCACCTTGTCCTGTGGCTCAGCTTGTCTCCTAGAGGAACCAGAACCCAGACCAGAGCCACCATGACGGACTCCAAGGCCAAGACCTCCCCCAAGGCCATCAAGTTCCTGTTCGGAGGACTGGCTGGGTTAGTGACCATGCTAATGCTGCTAATGCTAACAGCCCTGTGTAGACTGTAGGCTAACATAATGCTGCTATGCTACATGCTACATGCTAGTGCTGTCACTCTGTGTTACTTTATTATTGTCCCTGAATCCATGTCATTCAGTACGTATTGACCGTTAGCATCACATGCTACATGCTAATGATGATCCATAAAGTAACACAGAGTGACAGCACTCTGTGTGCCTTAGAGCTGAATGTCATTCATTCACTGATAGTAGACTGACGTCACTCTGTTGTTTTATTATGAATTAATTCATGTTATTTAATACATGACATGCACAAAGTTAGCTTTAGATGAAGACTCTCGTAGATGTATTTCATCTATGTTGACATTTTTTAAGTCTACTAGAGTTTTAGCTCCACCCCCCCCAGTTTGCCCTGGAATGTCACCAGTAAAGCCTGTATTTCTCCAAACATGTACAAATGATAAATATAAGGTGTTTACCCGCTTGACCCAAATGTGAACTAGGTGTCCGGTGTGTTTGTGTAATGTATTAATCCATGTTTATCAATAAAGAAGTGTTTTAATCCCGTCTGTGGCCGATTCTGTCTGAAGTTCCCAATGGGCGGTAGTTAGGGGGCGCATCCGGTGAAAGGCGGAATTACACTCGATGTAAACAGGAGGTAAAGGAGACGTTCGGCCACAGACGGGATTAAAACACTTCTTTAATGAAACATGTGGAATAATACATTACACACACACTCCGGACACATAGTTAACATTTAGGGCAAGCGGGTAAAACACATTATATTTATCATTTGTTCATGATTAGAGAAATACGGGCTTTACTGGTGACATTCCAGAGCAAACTGTGGGGGTGGAGCTAAGACTCATAGATACAAGAGTAAAAGTCTCTGTTGATCTAAGTTTAAAAGTTAAAGATAAAAGTTGATCTAAGGCTAGGAGGAAAAAGTAAAGGTTGTTATGAATGAATGAGTGAATGAATATTCATAAATAATGCACACAGTAACGTCACTCTGTGTTACTTTATAAATGTAAGTCATTCAGGAATATAAGAGACAGAACTGTTATTTTATTAAGTAAAGTAATTCAGTAGTAATACAACTGATTGATTGATTGAATAGTTTATTAACAGTTTGCAAAAACAAAATCACAGGAAAGTACCAGGATTAAAACACTAGAAAGCCTATGGCTTGTTTCCATTGTGGTCCTTTGTACTCAATTCATAGAGAACTGTGTGTTACTTTATGAATGAAAGTAATTCAGTAGTAATATAACTGTTATCGCGTATAAAAAGGACCCCAATTGAAACAAGCCATTGGCTTTCTTGGGCTTTTTAAAATCCTATTTAGTTGATCTCCAAACCTCACATATAGGGGTGGTTTCACCGCCCAAAAATATATGAAAAAAGTAATAGACAAAACACGGCCCCCTCACGTATTAGGAGGGCAGGATGAGTCACCAGAACCAAGGACGGGTGTTTTTGATGAATCTAACATGTTAAAAATGGAGTTTGAAGTTACAATGGGTTTATATAGGAAGGGGGCGTGTCTGATAAAATGAATATCAAATATGTAAATACTGAATCAAGCAACTTCGAAACTGTCTGGGGGGCTGACAAAAGCCTGAGTAGACATACAATGACCCAAACATGTTTTCAAAGTGAAATATCCCTTTTAATAGAAAAGATCCCTATAGACTGAGAGAGATGAAGCAGGGACCCCTTAGCTGAGAGAGAGATGAAGCAGGGACCCCTTAGCTGAGAGAGAGATGAAGCAGGGACCCCTTAGCTGACAGAGAGATGAAGCAGGGACCCCTTAGCTGAGAGAGATGAAGCAGGGACCCCTTAGCTGAGAGAGAGATGAAGCAGGGACCCCTTAGCTGAGAGAGAGATGAAGCAGGGACCCCTTAGCTGAGAGAGATGAAGCAGGGACCCCTTAGCTGAGAGAGATGAAGCAGGGACCCCTTAGCTGAGAGAGAGATGAAGCAGGGACCCCCTCCTCACATTGTGTTGCACATTAAATCTTTCTGTTTTTTCTTCCATACTGTAGTTTTCCAAACTCTACTTATCTGATAGTTTCATGAATCACTAACATCTGTTGTTTGTTTGTTTGTTGTTTGCACATTATCTTTACTAAAATCTATGTTGGATTCATGTTCATTCACATTTAAACTACCTTTTTGGAGAAGAAAAGAAAAGATTTAATGCTTTTATTATTCATAAATGTAATGAATCAGGGATCATTTTAGATTCTTTGGCTTTTCAAAAATAGCAGATCTACAAGCTCATAGCGAGTGTAACAGAGGTACTGTTACGTCTTCGATATATATTAAGGACTGTATCTCTTAGGCGCTATGGGCTCTTATGACTGTCGCAGTATGGTTAGCTGGGGCTGAGGCGAGCGGCTCAGCGGACTTTGAGATACTAGGTATGGTCTTACCTCAAGTCTCCAGATACTCTTCAGTTCTTATTCAACAGCTGGTCTGCGCCCGCTCACGCCTCCCGCTGTACTTAATAGGTGGGACATGGTGTCGTATGATCTTAGGGCGACGTCATACTGACGCTACGTCCTTAATCGGGACGATTGCCCCGTCGTCATCGTCGCCTTGGTAACAGCGAGCTTGTAGATCTGCTAAATATATATTTATTTTTAAATATATATTTTTTAAACAAACATTTGTAACTCAAATCTTTGCGTCTGGGGGATTCTACAAATTCAACAGTTAGTTGAAAAAACGTATGTTGCTATATAAAAATGCTCAATTGCTCAAAATATGTTGTTCCAGGGACCCCCAGAAGCACAGATTTGAGTAAAAAATGTTTGCTTGAAAAATAAATATATATATAGTCAAAGATTTGCACAAAAGATGTTCAATATTTTTCAAAAATATCAGATCTGGTCCTGGACCCCCTGTTTATGTCTTTAATGACAAGACAACTAATATTGACTCATTGTAATGCAATGTAAACGTATTATATAATAGTTATGTAACATTGTAACGTTATGTAGTGTTAAACATGACACCTGATACCTAGTAGTACAGTCCATACAATCACCTGCCTGTCTGTCTGTCTGTCTGTCTGTCTGTCTGTCTGTTTTTCTCTCTGTCTGTCTGTCTGTCTGTCTGTCTGTCTGTCTGTCTGCTAGCTATGTTCTGCCTGTCTGTCTGCCTCTGCTGTATGTGTGTGTGACCGTCCAGTAAAGGTCATGACCTCTGAGCCATGTTGTCAACCTTTAAAGACTCTCAACTGGTTCCTGTTTGAGAGAGAAAATCTCTCTCTCTCTCTCTCTCTCTCTCTCTCTCTCTCAGTTTACTGTGAGTGTATTGTGTTATAATCTACTTTGCACACAGTGGTACCGTGTGTGTGTGTGTGTGTGTGTGTGTGTGTGTGTGTGTTGTAATGTCATAACCTACATAAAATGTGTTGGTCTTAAAGGTTTTGGGTGAAATGCTCCTTTAATGAATGTACTGTAGACTGGTGTCTTATAAATACATTTATTTAGCGGTTCAGTGTCTTGCTCAAGGACACTTAGACATGAACTCTTCTGGTTCCCATCCGGCCGTCTAATATCATGTTATTATGGCTATAATATCGATGCCCTAACTATGCAACGAAAGGCCTAAAGTCATTACAAAAACAATACTACTGTAGCCTATGTCATTTTAGATTTTATTTTATTTGTACCATTGCTGTAGTCACGGCATTGTCTAGGGCCTAGGCTATAACTGCATGCTGTATAGGCTATATTATGGAATATAATATATTATTCGATATATATATTCTTATATATCAAAGGTAATCAGCACCATCTGTAGGCTGTCACTATAGGCTACTTATTGCTAATGTTTACTGAGTGGACTGGCATCATGTTGTTGCTGCACAGTGACCATGCAGACGATGCAGTATCAACGTGACCGTCATAAACTCTGAATTCCTGACAGTGACCGGCCGGCCGCTCACCGATGAGGCCGGTTTGATATAGAAACGTCTATTTTGATCGCCGGCCGATTGATCTGTACATCTCTACCTACCGACCTCTAACCCTGAGCCACGTGTTGATGTGTCACACATATGAATGTCTTTAACAACCTGATCTCCTGTGTGTGTGTGTGTGTGTGTGTGTGTGTGTGTGTGTGTGTGTGTGTGTAGGATGGGTGCCACAGTGTTTGTTCAGCCTCTAGACCTGGTGAAGAACAGGATGCAGCTCAGTGGTCAGGGATCTAAAGCCAGAGAATATAAAACCAGTTTCCATGCTCTGGTTTCTATTCTGAAGAATGAAGGAGTGGGAGGAATATATACTGGGTAAGATTTATACTGTAAATATATAGATATATACCATTTATACTGGGTAATATTTATACTATTATACTGTAAATATATAGATATATACCATTTATACTGGGTAATATTTATACTATTATACTGTAAATATATAGATATATACCATTTATACTGGGTAAGATTTATACTATTATACTGTAAATATATAGATATATACCATTTATACTGGGTAATATTTATACTATTATACTGTAAATATATAGATATATACCATTTATACTGAGTACTATTTATACTATTATACTGTAAATATATAGATATATACCATTTATACTGGGTAAGATTTATACTATTATACTGTAAATATATAGATATATAGCATTTATACTGAGTAATATTTATACTATTATACTGTAAATATATAGATATATACCATTTATACTGAGTAATATTTATACTATTATACTGTAAATATATAGATATATAGCATTTATACTGGCTAAGATGTATGTATGTCTATCATGAAGAATGAAAACAACACAAGTTGAGCCAAAGTGCTTTACATTCACAATGACATCAAGCTATGACATCATACAGACCCTATGACATCATGATGACATCATATAGACCTTAACCCCCTTTTGACCACTTAAACCCCAGGATCCATGTTCTGAGGGGAAACTATAGCAGAAAATAGCAGATCTACAAGCTTACAAAGGTTGTAAGCTTGTAGATCTGCTATTTTATTTGTATTGATTGATTGATTGACATGAAGCAGTGAAGTGTATTCATGTTATGTAACACGTGTGTGTGTGTGTGTGTGTGTGTGTGTGTGTGTGTGTGTGTGTGTGCGTGTGCGTGTGTGTGTGTCAGTCTGTCAGCAGGCTTGTTGCGTCAGGCCACCTACACAACAACCAGACTGGGTATTTACACCATCCTGTTTGAGAAGATGACCTCAGCCGATGGGACTCCTCCTAACTTCTTAATGAAGGTACTGATGGTCCTCCTCCTAACTTCTTAATGAAGGTACTGATGGTCCTCCTCCTAACTTCTTAATGAAGGTACTGATGGTCCTCCTCCTAACTTCTAAACTCATTCAGTGTCTGACTTATTTCTGTCAGTTTGGCTCCGAGTGCCAGAGCACGTCCATTGGCACTGAATGAGTTAATGAAGGTACTTTTACTGTTCTGCCAGGTTCTATGCATCTGCTTTTTTTAGCTGCTGCCAGGGTTTTTTAAATTTTCTAACCTTTACAAGTATTCACAGAATATGTATCTCCAGTATGATGGATCCTCTGATGGTTGCTAATCACTGAGGGTTTCACTGTGCTTCTGTAAAAAAAAAAAAAAATGTCATGGCGACCTCCCGTTCGCTCAAAACGCGTCGCACTGCGACACTGTCAGCCAAGAAAAATCCATCAGAAGCTGGAACACAATCGTCCACTCGCCCTCGGAAAAGTTGACTTATTATTAAGATATATGAGACTAAAAAGACCAAACATTGACAATCTATGAGCTCACAGCGCGTCGGAACGCGACGCGTTGTAACTGTGAGCTAGATTGGCAATGTTTGGTTTATGTTCCCCCCAGAATACGTAAGCTGGGGTTCATGTGGTTTATCAGATTATCTTTATATCTTATTGCATGAGTCAAGTTTCAGCACAAGCACCACTGAGACCGGAGATCTGTTTCCCTCTTTCCAGCGCCGTCTGAATACCAAAACACTCGCCCCAAAACACAGTCGCCCCGGGGCAAACCCGCCGGTATTCACCTGGTATTCCTAAATGTAACCTCAGTAAAACTATGTCTAAACTGCTAAACATAACCTTATTCCTAAACGTAACCTCAGTAAAACTATGTCTAAACTGCTAAACATAACCTTATTCCTAAACGTAACCTCAGTAAAAATATGCCTAAACTGCTAAAACATAACCTTATTCCTAAACGTAACCTCAGTAAAACTATGTCTAAACTGCTAAACATAACCTTATTCCTAAACGTAACCTCAGTAAAACTATGTCTAAACTGCTAAACATAACCTTATTCCTAAACGTAACCTCAGTAAAACTATGCCTAAACTGCTAAACTTAACCTTATTCCTAAACGTAACCTCAGTAAAACTATGTCTAAACTGCTAAACCTAACCTTATTCCTAAACGTAACCTCAGTAAAACTATGTCTAAACTGCTAAACTTAACCTTATTCCTAAACGTAACCTCAGTAAAACTATGTCTAAACTGCTAAACCTAACCTTATTCCTAAACGTAACCTCAGTAAAACTATGCCTAAACTGCTAAACATAACCTTATTCCTAAACGTAACCTCAGTAAAACTATGCCTAACCCTGAACTTATATCAAACCGTAAAACAAATACAAAAATACAAGAACCGCTGGTCGGTGAGAAAAATGGGGGCAAAATTTGTACTTTTACAGCATGTGAGTGTGAAAAGCCCACATCCCTCGGTCTATACTGATGACACTACGCCGTGTGGATGTATACAGCGGAGGGAGAGGTTCCAAATGGTCCTCCTCCTAACTTCCTAACGAAGGAGAGAGTGATAACGATCGTTCAGTCCCAGTGCACACTCTCCTGTTGTGAGCTTGTAGATCTGCTGAACATAAGAAGAGATTTAAAGCCTGATTAGAGTCGCTCTCCGAGACACTCACATTATGGCACAATGGCTGATCTACGAGATCACAATGTGTCAGTGAGCTGGTAGATCTACAAGATCAGGGGCTCAGGAGGCAGAGCGGCCATCTTGGGAATCTTAAGGTTCCCGGTTTCATTCCAGAACTCCCCCCTGGAGTTCTTGAGGAAAAGGCATAAACAATAACACAATAATACATGTCATCATCACATACAAACACTAGATGTACAAAGAACACCTCCTTTCTATGGGAATTAACATTAACCTCCCCTTGTGGTCTCCTGATACATGTTTTATAAATCTACCTTATTTAAAAAAAAATCACACCCTGTGTGAAGTGGGCGGTGTCTTCCTAGCTAACCACAATACTGAATGGAGTCGATCAATCATGTACAAAAGATAAATACATTTATTGAAACACTCTTTATGATGGACAAAACCATAACTTAAAAAAAACCAATTTATGGTTTTTTTTAAGTTATGGTTGCTTATATAGGGCTATGCACATGTGTCATGTGACACTGGCCAATCACAGTCCTGAATAGATTGTGATTGGCCAATCACAGCGCAGGATAATTGTACACATTTCCAAACCTCACTTTTAGGGGCGGTTTCATGTTGATCGTCCTCACAAGTATGGTGATACAAACCTGTGTGTGTGTGTGTGTGTGTGTGTGTAGGCTCTCATAGGGATGACAGCGGGGGCAACAGGAGCGTTCATTGGAACTCCAGCAGAGGTCGCTCTGATCAGGATGACTGCTGATGGACGGTACCTGTCTGTCTGTGTTGTCCTGTCTGTCTGTCTGTCTGTTATGTCCTGTCTGTCTGTCTGTGTTGTCCTGTCTGTCTGTCTGTGTTGTCCTGTCTGTCTGTCTGTGTTGTCCTGTCTGTCTGTCTGTGTTGTCCTGTCTGTCTGTCTGTTATGTCCTGTCTGTCTGTCTGTTATGTCCTGTCTGTCTGTCTGTCTGTCTGTTATGTCCTGTCTGTCTGTCTGTTATGTCCTGTCTGTCTGTCTGTTATGTCCTGTCTGTCTGTCTGTTATGTCCTGTCTGTCTGTCTGTTATGTCCTGTCTGTCTGTCTGTTATGTCCTGTCTGTCTGTCTGTTATGTCCTGTCTGTCTGTTATGTCCTGTCTGTCTGTCTGTGTTGTCCTGTCTGTCTGTCTGTGTTGTCCTGTCTGTCTGTCTGTTATGTCCTGTCTGTCTGTCTGTTATGTCCTGTCTGTCTGTCTGTCTGTCTGTGTTGTCCTGTCTGTCTGTCTGTCTGTCTGTCTGTTATGTCCTGTCTGTCTGTCTGTCTGTCTGTTATGTCCTGTCTGTCTGTCTGTCTGTCTGTTATGTCCTGTCTGTCTGTCTGTCTGTCTGTCTGTCTGTCTGTTATGTCCTGTCTGTCTGTCTGTCTGTCTGTCTGTCTGTCTGTCTGTCTGTCTGTCTGTCTGTCTGTCTGTCTGTTATGTCCTGTCTGTCTGTTAAGTGGTCAGATGGGTGGGGCTGCGAGCATGTTTATTTAAATGATCAATCAGACTGTGTTCCTCTTGGATCAGTAGAGCTGAAGGAGGTCAAAGGGAGGAGACAGGGAACAGACTATGAGCTCCTAGTATCATGATCACCTTTTGTTTCCGTCTAAAAGGTCAAAGGGTAAATCACTTAGAATGGTAGCATGCAGTCACCTTATCTAACACACATGCAGTTCCCTCACTGACCACCAGGTGACTGTCCAGATGAAGTGGTGTGAAAGTGTGCTACAAAAAGAAAAAGGAAAACAACCTCCGTTCCTTGGTACTGAGCCAGACTGTAAGAACAGTAACATAAGAACAAAGCAGAGCTCACAACTCACTTATGTAATGCTCCAACGGTTGTTTATTTATAACACACAGCAGACAATACCACGTTTCAAAGGGTCAAAACGTCGTATATTGTCTGCTGTTTATCATAAATAAAGAACCTTTGCTGCATTAAATAAGTGAGGTGTGAGCCCCGCTTTGTTCTTACTGGGGAAAAAAATCATTTTCTCAAGGTCGCTACAGTAGCTCTGTATTAACTCTGTATTAACGTATTAATCCGTATTAAATCATTCATCGCAATTATTTTTCATGACGTTTAAAACTAAAAACAACTTTAACCTTGACCTTGTAATGGTGGTGGTGTGATGTTAGAGCAAACCTTTACATGTCAGGGACCCCCACATGTGTGTGTGTACACACACACACACACACACACACACACACACACACACACACACACACACACACACACACACACACAGTGTATGTATACAGGTCATTCATTGTGTATAATGTGTGTGTCCTGCAGTCAGCCCGTTGACCAGAGGAGGGGCTATAGCAACGTGTTCAACGCTCTGGCCAGAATCACCAAAGAAGAAGGACTGACCACACTGTGGAGGGTGAGTCACTGTGTGTGTGTGTGTGTGTGTGTGTGTGTGTGTGTGTGTGTGTGTGTGTGTGTGTGTGTGTGTGTGTGTGTGTGTGTGTGTGTGTGTGTGTGTGTGTGTGTGTGTGTGTGTGTGTGTGTGTGTGTGTGTGTGTGTGTGTGTGTGTGTGTGTGTGTGTGTGTGTCAGAGGTCGCATCAGGACTAGTAACACATTCTCTGACAGGTATTAAGACAGTGAAGGACCTAAAACAACCTTTAGAAAAAAAAGGTATACCCAGAGTATACCCCACTCTGTCCTGTTGGACTTTTATTAGCCAGTAAATGGTGTAAAATAACATATTGGCTACTTGTATTCAAATCTTTAGTCAAATCCCAAATGACATTTGACAATAATAACTTAATAAGTTATTATATTCTATGTATTGTATTCTACACTTATTCACTTATTATGGATTCTTTAGTATATCAAATCCCAAATGACATTTGACAATAATTTGACATAATTAGGCAGGGAAAGCAAGTCTGAAAAGGTGGTTTAGAGGCTTTGAACACGACAAGAGGTGGGGGGGGGGGGCTTTGATATGAGGTGGGAGTGGGTTCCAGAGGGAGGGGGGGCTGACACTGACAAAGCCCTGTCTGTCACCCCAGGTGTGTTGTTTTTTTTGGGGGGGGGGGGAGGGGGGGTAAGTCCAGGAGGTTAGCATCACCTGACCTGAGGGAGCGGGAGGGGGCGTGGTGTTTGAGGAGGTCATAGAGGTAGGGGGAGGAGCCTGGTTATTGAGGGCTTTGTAGGTGATGAGTATTTTGAAATCTATTCTAAAGTAATGACAACTAATTACAGATTCACTTTTGACCACAACTTATAGCATAAGTAGAGATATGCTAATGAGCTCTGCTCTATGCTATGAGCTCTCTCTCTCTCTCTCTCCTCTCTCTCTCTCGTTCTCTCGTTCTCTCGTTCTCTCTCTCTCTCTCTCTCTCGTTCTCTCGTTCTCTCGTTCTCTCGTTCTCTCGTTCTCTCGTTCTCTCGTTCTCTCGTTCTCTCTCTCTCTCTCTCTCTCTCTCTCTCTCTCTCTCTCTCTCTGCGCTATGAGAGCTGCTCTGGGAGAAACTCCACCACAGAGTAATAAGGTGGTTTCATGAATGTATGTATTGTATATAGACAATATTTTGGGCCAATTAAAACAAACTACAGACCAAATCTTCCACCTCAGATGCTGCCAGACTAATATATCAATATCTTAATCGATAACTAAGATTTGGATAATTTTGAAAAATCGGATATTGGCAAAGAAAATGCCAATATTGGACATCCATAAGTCCAAAACATTTTAATATTTTCAAATATAACTCTATTTTAAAACAGTTTGTTCAGGGTCTGACGTTAATGTTGTGTTCTTACTCTATCGTACATGTAGAATATGTCTGCTTGTATTTTCATGGTTTTAAAATGTGATTTTATTTTATTCTTATCAGCCACGATGTCCTGAGGGAATTATATTTTATGGCTTTTATCAGTTAAAAAAACTAACCTGACCTAATGCGACCTGTGTGTGTGTGTGTGTGTGTGTCTGTCTGCTTGCTGTGCCTACCAGTGACATCATCGATGTCCAAGCTAATAGAAACTACAGGCTTTCTATTCCTGTAAAGTTAAAATGCTATTATGGAAGACATTGTTCTTGCATTAATACTAATCTAAATACAATTTGAAATCTTGTTTGAAAAAAATGTATAATATATGAAGGTTGAAAATGGGTGAAGTCGTCCTTTACGGTATAAATAGGTTTTGAACATGTGTGTGTGTGTATTTGTGTGTGTGTGTGTGTGTGTGTGTAGGGGTGTGTTCCCACCATGGCTCGTGCGGTGGTCGTCAACGCAGCTCAACTCGCCTCATATTCTCAGTCCAAGCAAGCTCTACAGGACACAGGTACACACACACACACACACACACACACACACACACACACACACACACACACACACACACACACACACACACACACACACACACACACACACACACACACACACACACACACACACACACACACACACACACACACACACACACACACACACACCAGGGGTGGACGCACTGTAGGCCCGTGCCTTACCCAGAATACACTGAGCCTTCCCTCCGCCAGACAGCTTTTTGTGTATAGTCAGTCACTATGAATATCGCCCCCTATACTTAAGGCCGACAAACAGCTTAATACACATCCATTCTCTCTCTACGTCCTGCGTGTCTGGAGGATGTTGAGTCTTTTGAGCCAATGTGTATGGCTGTGCCATTTCTGCCAAATGTGTATTCTCAGAATCCCTTTTCACACTCGAGTGTGAAAAGTGTCTGTCTGTGTCCCTCATTCACAGAACCGCTTTTCTACGTCATGACATAAGAACACAATATAAACACCACACACACAATGTCCTGGCCTCGTTCTCTTGATTCATTTTTGATTCTTGAGACAGCAGAGAGACGGGCGTAGACAGCCGGAGCAAACTCTTCGACGCGAGGACGCTTACACGGCCGCCACCGCCTAAACCGCGTTCAGGACGATCTGCTTGAGGCTGCAGCATCAGTCCTGATTGGTAAAATAAAGGCTGAACTCAGTGGACAATATTTTGCAATAGGCCTACTCGCGGATGATGAGTATAAAGATCTTTCCAAACGGGAACTAGTTTCAGTTTGTATTGGATTCATGGATGGAGGACTCATCAAAGAGCGGGCAGTAGGATTTATTGACACCGCGGATTTGACTGCACGGGGCATCACAAAAAAGTGAATTTTGGAAATTATTGAACCCCCTCGAGTCGGATCAAAAACTCTGTGTTGGGCTTTGCTGCTATACTGTGATGGAGAATCTGTCATGTCGGGGTACAAGTGCACAAGCGCTCCTAAAAGAAACCTTTCCGAGCGCAGTTTATGCAATTCTCACTGACTAAATATAGTGCTTTGCACATGCAGTAGCCAAAGCATCCCTGGATATTAGCAATACATTGCCAGCTTTGTTTTTGTGTATGAAGTGTTTTCCCCCCCCTTTTCTCTCTCATGTACATTATATCTGACTGGCACAGTGATATGCTTGTGGTTCAAGAAAGTACAAAATAAAAGTCTTTGAGTCGTTTAGTTGTCATGGTTAATAATTTACCAATCATCTACCAGTACCAACTATTGTAGGCTATGTCAAAGCTAAAACATAAATAGGTCGCCTACATATTTCTGTAATTTCTGGTTATTTGAAGAGGTTATTCAACTCTCTCCAGCTGTCTATCTGCGGCGACCCTAACCCCTGGGGGGGCTGGGGGGCCTACCACGTATCTGCCTGGCGTTACTCATAGAGAGATCCTGCGTCCGCCACTGACACACACACACACACACACACACACTCACACTCACACTCACACACACACACACACACTCCACACACACTCCACACACACACACACACACACACACACACACACACACACACACACACACACACACACACACACACACACACACAGTTTAACAATGTATTTATGTCCACACATACAGGGACACACATATTTTAGGCAGTAAAGGTTACATTCACAACCTCCTGGATATACTGTATGTCCTCATGATACAACACACATGTCACTCAGCACAACACGGGCACACGTAGCCATACTGTACATGGCAGCAGAGACAGAACAACACTTTAACCAGCCTTTCTGCCTGGTCTTTGGGCATCTCTCCCAAGCTGTGGAAACCCTTCAACAACCAGCCCGTGGTTGTGGGGCTGGTGGTTGCAGGGGTGCAGATAACTGGTGCGCATGCGTCGTCAAAATGCATGCTGCGCGGCACATCAGACGAAGGAAAGGGCAAATAAATGTTAAAATGACACAGATGTGTTCCCGGTCTTAACACATTGAGTGCCAGTTTTTTTTTAAAACAGGGTACAGTCAGTGCCTGGATTTTAACAATTTTCTAACCTTTTTCAAGTAGTCACAAAATATTTTCAGTGATCACCGTCCTCACGGTGATCCCCTCATTACACACATAGAGGTCTCGTACAATCGGGGGGAAAAAATAAAAACATTCGGTAATCCGTTCCATAGTTGCAGCCAGTTGAAAATAGTCAAAAATAGTCAAAAATACATAATAAAAAAAAGTACACAGGAGCCGAGATACAGGCTTTTGAAGTCATAAGTTAACCAGGAAGTGGATTAAAGTCTAAATCTTCGAAAAATTATATCTCCTGGTGCTGTGAAGGGGGAAAAAAAATGTTTAATATTTTTTTCCAAAAACAGTTATAACCGTTTTTGGCACACCTCGTTTGGATTATGAAAAACGGCCCGGACCGTTTTTGGCACTCAATGTGTTAATGGGTTCAATTACACACTGGTATCAGGTACTCTGTATGGACCCATACGCAGGTTATGGGAATGTAATGGGTATCTGGAGGGATTACATGGTATCGGTACATCTGTAGAAATATTACTTTCACTGTATGGACCAGAACACTTTATAAAAGCGTCATAATATGAAGAACACTGGATCTGTGGAGAGAATGTTAAATCTATCCATGTGAACTTAGATTTCACCAGATGTATATGTATGTATGTGTATATATATATATATATATATATATATATATATGTATGTATGTATGTATGTATGTATGTATGTATGTATGTATGTATGTATGTATGTATGTATGTATGTATGTATGTATGTATGTATGTATGTATGTATGTATGTATGTATATATGTATGTGTATATATATATATATATACACATATGTATGTATGTATATATATGTATGTGTATATATATATATATCTCTGATCTGTATATACTCTACTAGACTACTGTCTGAAATGACATGTTAGCGCTCTGTTTGACCACAGGGTGGCACTGCAACACCACACTATGAGCAGCATCACTGTTATAAATGGCAAAACTGAAGAGGAAAACAAGACTAACTGTGTGTGTGTGTGTGTGTGTGTGTGTGTGTGTGTGTGTGTGTGTGTGTGTGTGTGTGTGTGTGTGTGTGTGTGTGTGTGTGTGTGTGTGTGTGTGTGTGTGTGTGTGTGTGTGTGTGTGTGTGTGTGTGTGTGTGTGTGTGTGTGTGTGTGTGTGTGTGTGTGTGTGTGTGTTTCCAGGGTACTTTGGTGATGACATCCTGTGTCATTTCTGTGCCAGTATGATCAGTGGATTGGTCACCACTGCTGCATCCATGCCTGTAGACATCGTTAAGACCAGGTGAGATATACGCACGCACGCACACACACCTCTCCATGGCTGTAGACATCATTAAGATCAGGCACACACACACACACACACACATCCATGACATCGTTAAGAGTAGTTCACCCAAAATAAGACTTATTTTCTATCGATTACAATGAAGCCCATGAACCCTGAATCCATGGAGTTTGTGTTTTGCATTCCTAAGCCACTCATTTGATGACCGGCAGAGGCATCTTTATCATCTTACATAAATGACCTGCATGTGTGTCTCCTACCGGAGAGACCAGCGCTCCTCACATTATTGTCTCAGGAATGTGACAAAAACTAAATAAAACTCATGAATTCAAGGCTTCATGGGGTTCGTAATTGATAGAAAATAAGTATTTTTTTGGTTGAACTACTCCTGGGCGGGAACCCCTATGTGTAACTCTACCTTTCAGGACGGGAACCCCTTTTGGGGCTCCTGTTGCTATGTACAGTATTTAGCAACATACATTTTTTGTAATTTTCGAATAAATATTTGACGTTTTTCAGAAAACTTAGGAGTTCTTAGAACCACACACACACACACACACACACACACACACACACACACACACACACACACACACACACACACACACACACACACACACACACACACATTGTGTTTACACACAACTATTAAGACACATACGGATATAAAACACAGAAACATCTAAATCAGACCATGACATAAAACCAGTAAGTTATAAACAGTGAGGTAATGGTATGAAGGTTATTAAATTGTCCATATAGGATATGGGGGTCATACATATTTAGTGGGTTGTAGGTACAAGTCATACCAGTTGTAGGTAATGTATGAAACTGGAACATCACCACAGATCTTCCCAGTTCAGACTCAACATGTGGAACCTTAAAGGGATAGTTCACCCCAAAATGACTTTTTTTCCAATAGATTAGTTACCCCATGGAGACATGAATTCATGGACATGTTTTAGTTTGTGTCTCATTCCTAAAACAATAATTTAATGACCAGCGGTTCCGGTAGGAGACACAAAGAGTCTCCTTTGTGTCTCCTACCGGAACCGCTGCCTACCGGTCTGCTGGTCATGAAATTATTGACTTAGAAATGAGACAAAAACGTATCTCTAGTCTACATGAGGTGAGTAATACATACGAGAAAAAGTTATTTTGGGGTTGAACTATCCCTTTAAGTGTAAGCCAGTGGTTTGAGGGGGTCTGGTTAGTGTATAGTAAGTTAGTAATAAAGGTTAATGGAGGCCTACACTAGCAGTAATGGAGCCTTAAAGAGATGAATGCATGGATGGAATATACTGTCTCTAGGTTTGCAGCAGACATATAGACGTCTTATCAGACAACGTCACACTGATAAGAACCCGTATGCAGCGCAGGCCGGCACCAAATGAACCCCACCGCTCATTAAGATGCAATGTTAAAGTGGTCACAGCCTCACGTGTAAAAATGTATCCCATCAAACCTTCAGATGCTGTTTTTCTCCCAGTATGGAGGAAGACTGATTAGGATGTTTACTGTGATCTCTCGCTCTTGAAATATATAACCCTTGGTTTATGTTGTGTGTAAACACAATAATAACAATTAAAAGCAGTTGTCCCCCAAACCCCCCCCCCCCCCTCCTCCAGTGGCTGTCATCAGAACGGAGGGAGCGCTCTATGATCACGGCAAAAGAACCTGCTCTTGCTCGCACAGCTGCAGACTAATTTATGCTCCGTCCCGCGAAGATGTCGCAGAATAGCAGAGCGTCCAAGAATAGCAGACCTCCAAGCTCACAACGGTCACATCCGCGTCGCGGTTGTGAGCTTGTATGTCAGCTGTTCTCGGCGCGCAATACCGTTGAGCGATGAAGTTTATGTCTCGCTAGGCTCACCACTAGCCAACACACAGAGGAGGTTGAATGAACTGAAACCAGCAGATCCCTAAAACAACAGGTTTGGGGATCTGTTGGGAATTGATTACATGAAACAGTCACCTGTGTGTCCAGTCTCAATGTTGGTAAACATATAATTGGTCTATTGGAACGAATGTGGGCCTCTTCTTTACTTCCTTCACAGGTGTTACCATTGATACTAATGGCTTAAGGTTCCATTCGCGTGGCACCGTAGCCGCCATCATTTGTACAAAAGACCCGCTGTGATTGGTCAGTACTCGCTGTGCCCTAAACCAGGCTTTCTCAAAGTGGGGGCCGTGGCACCCTAGGGTGCCGTGACCCTGTGACACAAGTCCAGGGGTGCAGCGGAAATACTGTGATCATATCTGACTTTCTAAAACAGACCTGAGTTGCACTGTACTTGGTGCGTTCTTTTTCAGTCTACACCAAACCAAATCTCTCCAAAAATAGCAGATCTACAAGCTCACAACTTGTAGATCTGCTATTTTTGGCGAATGTTTCCCCTCAGAATGGGGATGCTGGGGTTAAAGGTCAAGTAGAAAGTTATGTTCATTCTCAAGTTTTCCTCCTGACTTATAGCCTACTGTATCTTAGGGGGAAAGATTTACATATCTACGTATGGTTATATGAATGAATAGTTTATTTGGGTCTTAAGCCATGTACAGAATTAGTCACAGCAAACATTTCAAAAGAAGAAAAATAATATATATATAATTCATTGACTGAAAAGGTGTAGCTGAAGCCATAGATTATAATGCCTTACCTTTATAATATTATAAAACAAACAATAACAAAACATCAATCAATACTCAAAACAAAAACAAAATGTGTCTTTTCATGTAAAAGGTGCTGTGAAGTAACTATGTAATTCAGGGGTGCGGTGGATGAATAAGTTGTTCACAAACATGTTTGAGATCCACTGTCCTAAACCTAACCTTTATCCTACAGTTTACATTTGACAATGTAGGCATTTATCACACTCTTAATCCAGAGTGATTTACTATAGTCAAGGTGAATTAGCTGATCTGAGTGACCTTCTGCTTTGCGTCTGGATCTAATCCCTCTGTCAGGGTTTATTTCTCATCAATGACCGTCAGTCATCTCTTACATAACGTAGAGGTGTTTCAGGTCTGAATGAATGCAGCTGGTCTGACCCGACCAGACGCAAAGTCGTTTTTCTGCTCTGGACGAAACTCCTATCCTGCTGTGAGCTGGTTAGGAGAGAACAGAGAACAGACACACACCTGACCGTGCTTTGTTCTGGTGGCTTCCAGCGTTAGAGAGACTAGTGACAACCAGTGACAAATAACAGGTGGTCTCTTATGACGATCACGTCTATTGAACAGGGATTCAATAGAATATGCACACACACACACACACACACACACAATAGTCATTGTTAATCTCTGTGTTGTGTTTTTATTTTTTTCTCAGGATCCAGAATATGAGGATGATCGATGGAAAACCTGAATATAAGAATGGTTTGGTGAGTTTAATTAAAATGTTTAAAATATGTGCCAAATGTTGAGTGTCGGCCATATTGTTTCTGCATCCCTGCTGCTTCATTCAATTCATTCATTAATGACCGTGAGGGAGTTGACATTATGTTTGACAGAAAACTTATTTCATTATAATTTCAACATTATGTTTGGAGAAAACAGGGCAGAACACACCTCTCCTATTGTCTATGCTGGCAATCCTCCTGAAAAAGGAAGATATGGAAAGGTGTCTCTGTGTCTGTCTGTCTGTCTGTCTGTCTGTCTGTCTGTCTGTCTGTCTGTCTGTCTGTCTGTCTGTCTGTCTGTCTGTGTGTCTGTCTGTCTCTCTCTCCCCCCCACTCTCACTCTGTCCTCCATCTTAACATAAAAAGCGTTGGTGTCTGGGTTTGTTGAAGAGACACATTTTCATAATGCTGATTTATAGAGATTCAGCTGATTACTACATGTAAACTAAAGAGATTACACACATAGTCATACACAGTACATGTGAAGCCGCTGGCTTCATTGTGTTGCAGTATGATATAAGCATAATACAATGATACACATTGTAATATATTGTGCACACTTCAGCTGTCTCAAATGCTGTTAAAGCATAGTTAATGTCTCTTCATGGCAATGACAAGCTATTAGAGGTGCTGCAATCAAGATTTTTCACTTCCCTTCCGATACAGAAATGGCAGCATTGATACCGATCTGATACCGATCTGATATGACACATACTTAAGTCTCTCTATGCTGTCTATCTCATGTTGACCCCATCCCCCCCCCCCCCCCGCCCCGCTTCGATCCCCCCGCTCCGTCACTCACCTTGATTTGCGCACCTTTCACTCAGCAGCCAAAATAAATACAAGTATTTTGCTTCTTTGCGTGTCTTTTATCCCAAATGCGTCCCATCAGAGTAAAGAGCCTCGATGGACAGCTAGGCCTACTATGTTGCCATCTAAGTTTACTTTTATGTAGCCATTGTTCATTTTAATAAGACGGACAATATTAAATCCTGTGGGTTCATGATTAATCACCAGGTTCGAGAGGGCGGGGGAGGGGCGGGGGGGGGGGGAGTCGAGTCGCAAAGCGAGTGAGGTTCATTCAGCCAAAATCTGTCACTTGCGTTTCAAATGGCATTCTTTGATCAGCTGGCACAAGGTATTTATAAACATAAACAGAAATGTGAATGAAGTCTGGATCAGGGACGTGTGCTGTAGCCTGACACTCAGCCTGAATGTTCATCTGGTTTCACTTTATTATTCAGTCTGAAAGCCCTCTCAGTGCAGCCGGTTTCTGAGGTGGGCGCGTGGCCAAAGTTAGGCTCTTTGGCGATTGGTTCACACTGGATTATCCCGATTGGGTCGTTTAGGTTTGCAAACGAGAAAACCCGGCCTTTTACAGCGTCACCAGGCCCCTGAATGCCATCCTAGCCATTTCGGGGGCTGGAGCCAGGCAACGTGCGCGACCGGAGAGGCTTGGAGCGGCAGGCGGTCCTCGCTGCTTTCTGCTCGTAGCTGTTAAACCAGAGCCGTGCTTCTAACACACTGTTGTGATCACGTGGCTCTGAGCCAACGTGCTAGAGCGGGCTACTGGAATGGAGTGCTTGGATCAGAGCGTTTGATCGGTCGTTTTCGCTGCAGTCCCATCTAATCCGTTCCATTTAATCCAGACATTTTTTTTGGGCTGATATCGAGCCGATATACGATGTGAAAATGAGGCGGCATCGCTGAATGTGCCGTCACTTTGAAATGACGCTGTGTGAGTGTAGAGCGTTCTGATGCTATGAGGCTGACCCCGTCCTTTAGGGTGTTGGAATTTAGATTTAGTCTCTCTCTCTGTCTCTCTGTCTCTCTGTCTCTCTCTCCGTATGTATTCTCTATATCTCTCTACCATTCAGACATGTCTTCATGTCTCTCTCTGTCTGTCTGTCTGTCTCTCTCTGTGTGTCTATGTCTCTCTACCAGGAGGTGCTAGGTAAAGTGATAAAGAACGAGGGCTTCTTCTCCTTGTGGAAAGGCTTCACTCTCTCTCTCTCTCTCTGTGTGTGTCTATGTCTCTCTACCAGGAGGTGCTAGGTAAAGTGATAAAGAACGAGGGCTTCTTCTCCTTGTGGAAAGGCTTCACTCCGTACTACGCCAGGCTGGGTCCTCACACCGTGCTGACCTTCATCTTCCTGGAACAGATGAACAAGGCTTACAAACAATACGTCCTGGACCGCTAGAACTACACACTACACACACACACACACACACACACACACACACACACACACACACACACACACACACACACACACACACACACACACACACTGAGGTTCGTATCACTATACTTGTGAGGACTGTCTGCATTTTCAGGACAGTGTCGAAAACGGCTGAAAACATCCGGGAAAATAGCAGATCTACAAGCTCACAACGTGTCGCGCTGCGATACGTTGTGAGCTTGTAGATCTGCTATTTTCCCGGTAAGCAGCATCGACCCGCAAAACTCAATCTACTTCTGAGTGTAAACATGAATCTAAAACTCCAGGAAATGGTTTCTCATCATATTCTACTGTAGCTGTGCCTCACAGGTCTAATAACACACACACACACACACACACACACACACACACACACACACACACACACACACACACACACACACACACACACACACACACGGAAAATGAAGAAATACCCAGACACGCCACTGCCTAGACGTATTGACACACACACACACACACACACACACACACACACATACACACATACACACATACACACATACACATACACACACACACACACACACACACACACACACACACACACACACACACACAGTGGGACTCTGTTACACATGTCTTAAGCCCGGCTCACGTTACATAAACCCTGTTGCATCACCACACTACTTCTCTGTTAACTCTTTATTGTATCCTGCTCTCTGGCACAACATGTATGAATCAACTATATCTGAGGCTCTGGGTATGAATACATGTTAAGTCGGGGGTCCTTGACTTATATAAAAACACTGATTTAATCGTCCAGATAATTCATCTAAATATAATTTGATAATTATCAAACGCCTCGTCGTTGAGGTTCAAGTCCGGATCTTTTGAACCGCTCTCACAAGAGGGTCAAATCTGTCCCGGTTATCCTGTGTGTGTGGGGGGGGGGGTGAGCTGGGCTTTATAAAACACACACACACACACACACTCACACTCACACTCACACACACACACGCACGCACGCACACACACACAGTGAGATTCTTTTGTAATAAGAAAGAATGTATAATAAATAATTAATGATATTATTATTATGATGAGCCAGTCATATGAACCATGAAGATATAAAGTAGATGAATAATTAATTAAACATGGTTTTTGATTCTGTTTTGTCCTCATAGTTTCATTTGTTGATGTGTGGAGGAACTCATTGGAATAATAAGGACTAAATTGGGGAGAAAAAGGGGTAAAACGCTAAAGAAATAGGGCCTCTTTCTTACTTCCTTCACAGGTTCTCAAACCTTTTAATTTCAAGAACTCGCATAACCCTGAGAGTGTACAAATGGAACCAAATGGACCTGTAAGGGTCCATTTGGTTCCATGTGTACACTCTCAGAGTCACAGACCTGTAAGGGTCCATTTGGTTCCATGTGTACACTCTCAGAGTTACAGACCTGTAAGGGTCCATTTGGTTCCATGTGTACGCTCTCAGAGTTACAGACCTGTAAGGGTCCATTTGGTTCCATGTGTACACTCTCAGAGTTACAGACCTGTAAGGGTCCATTTGGTTCCATTTGTACACTCTGAGTTACAGACCCGTAATGAGGGTCCTCGTGGAACCCCCTCAAGGACCCATGAGGGTCCCTGAACCACACTTTGAGACCCTCTGGTGTAGCAGAGTGTTTCCAGTGAGTCAACACTCTGACTCTGACTCCAGAGCTTCTATGACAGACAGAGAGACTACACGTCTCAGAGTCTCTCTGTCTGTCAGTCATAGAAGCTCTGATCATGAACAATCAATAAAGCGGATGACCCGCCTTCTCCCCACTTCTGTTTAGTCTTTACAGTCACGCAAATCTATCCTAATATAGATCAAAATCATCTAAGCATTTGTAGCGTGCTGCTTAGCAGAAATGGAAATTAAAAAAATTAAATGTAAAGATATTTTTATATATATATATATATATATATATATATATATATATAGTATATATATATATATATATATTTATTTATTTTCGTGAACGGAAATGACGGAACAGATGAACAGCTTCCGCGTTCGGATTTTGTAGTTCCAGACTATATTCTGTAGCTTTCGGAGATTTGTGGAATAGTTGCCTGGTTACGGGAAAACAACCAGAATGGAACAGAGCCTTCATTAGTATCATTGTAACAACCAGAATGGAACAGAGCCTTCATTAGTATCATTGTAACAACCAGAATGGAACAGAGCCTTCATTAGTATCATTGTAACAACCAGAATGGAACAGAGCCTTCATTAGTATCATTGTAACAACCAGAATGGAACAGAGCCTTCATTAGTATCATTGTAACAACCAGAATGGAACAGAGCCTTCATTAGTGTCATTGTAACAACCAGAATGGAACAGAGCCTTCATTAGTGTCATTGTAACAACCAGAATGGAACAGAGCCTTCATTAGTGTCATTGTAACAACCAGAATGGAACAGAGCCTTCATTAGTGTCATTGTAACAACCAGAATGGAACAGAGCCTTCATTAGTATCATTGTAACAACCAGAATGGAACAGAGCCTTCATTAGTATCATTGTAACAACCAGAATGGAACAGAGCCTTCATTAGTATCAAGGTAACAACCAGAATGGAACAGAGCCTTCATTAGTATCATTGTAACAACCAGAATGGAACAGAGCCTTCATTAGTATCATTGTAACAACCAGAATGGAACAGAGCCTTCATTAGTATCATTGTAACAACCAGAATGGAACAGAGCCTTCATTAGTGTCAATGGTAACACCTGTGAAGAAAGTAAAGAAGAGGCCTTCTTTACAATATGTAATGAGTATATACAGCCTATCGGCTTTAAGAGGTGTGATTTATAGTGTTGTGTTATCCAACTTGGGGTCCAGGGTCCTCTTCGGGGGCGTCAGAGATGACAGTGAGGAAGCGGTCCAATGTTTTCGATGCGGTCCCTCCAGGTGTTGCTCATCCCAGAAGTGAAAAACAAAACACTTTAACTATAGAATTAGAGACAGACCAGAGTCTTCATCTAGACATTCTAACCACATGATCACAGGTGGATTATGAGACGACGGGCCAATGGGAACAGACTTGTAAAAGCCCCCAGATGTACACTCTCAGAGATACACACCCCTGAGGGGGGGGGGGGGTGGGGTCCTTGAAGGGGCGGGGCCGGGCTAGTTTTGAAGAGCCATTGCTAAAATATAAAATGACACAGACTGATGTTTTCCTGGTTTGAATGAGTTCAACTATAAGAGGATCTACAACAACATGCATTAGAATATGTAAAGGTGTGTGGACTGTTTTATCAGTCAACTGTAAGGTCTCGTTTCAACTGGCCTTTTGTTCTTGACTGAAACGCCAAGACGCCTAAAAGTGCTTCCAGGCGCCTGAGCTGAACATAATGAGAGCTTCAGGCAGGCCAGAGCGACGTGGGTGCAGCGTGAGCGTAAAGGTAAATGTCCAACACAACGACGCAAAAACGTGGCGCGCCCGTTTAAAACATGCGCTGTCTGTGCTCAGGTAAGCAAGACCAGGAGACCTGGTTCTGCCCGACCCAGAAGGAACACATTCCTAGTAGGCAACACACTTACAAACCACTTTATAAGTTAAAAGTATAAATAATTGTAGGCATTTTGTGTGTGTGTGTGTGTGTGTGTGTGTGTGTGTGTGTGTGTGTGTGTGTGTGTGCGTGTGTGTGTGTGTGTGTAGCATTTTGTGTATAGGGGTATTTGGTTGTAGATTTGTGTATAGGTTAGACCAGCAAAGCTTCCAGTCTGATTACATTCCTGTACCTGTTCCTTGTCAGTCAGTGCACAGAATATTGGCAGAAGGGCTTTGAATCCAGCATTTCAAGTTTAGGTAATTTACTATGCTGCTTGTGTAGTAATAAACCTCTGAAATAAGTTATGTAGAACAACAACATTGCCTAAAAGTAATCCAGTGGACAACAGCAATACGTTTTAAATGAATTTAACACAATCAACTACAAAAAAAGCCATGTTACTGTATAAATAAAACTACTGTTAACTTAGTAGCCCGCTTTCGGGACTCTCCTGGCTGCCGTGGAGGCCTAAATGAAATGAAAAAAAACTAAGATGGCGCCGGGGCTGAGAGCAATAGCCTACAACAAGTACAGATCCTGTACAGTTACACGGCACATGTTTAAACCAGTTGAATTAAAGGTAATTCAATGTTTGTTAGTTTCCCCATTCACTGCTGGTTCAAATGCTAGCAAGTCCAGACCTGCTCTGTTGCCCCTGGTGGTTGAAATCTGAAGCGTTCCTGAATGGCTGGGGAGGAGAAGAGGGACCGACAGACCGACAGACAGCGCCTCCTGCAGGCTGACCCCAGGTCTGGCCCTGCAGGCTGACCCCAGGTCTGGCCCTGCAGGCTGACCCCAGGTCTGGTGAACACAGCGTGTGATGCTGCTACTATAGTCATATAGTCTGTTATGTCGTCTCTTAAATACATATTCTAACTGTTTGTGTTCTTTTCATAAATTAACGCTCTACTTAATCACACTACAGCGTCACTCAAAAGTAGCAGATCTACAAGCTCGAAACGCGGTGGGAAGCGACGCGTTTCGAGCTTGTAGATCTGCTACTTTTGATGCTTTTGAATTAGAATAAAAGGTGTGTAGACTGTTATATCAGTTAACTGTAAGGTCTGGTCTCTCTACTGGGGCTTTTATTATTCTCGGCTAAAAGTGCTTCCAGGAAACTAAACATATTGAATCTTAATCTTGTTGACTTACAGTAAGAACCTTCAAACTAAAACTAAGTGTTGCAGGTCCTGCCTGAGGGACCCAGGATGTTCAACCAGGAGACATGAACAAGCACATACACATGAAATATGTCTTTATCAGATCTATAAATACATATTTATATACATCATATAATCATATATGAACTGGGGACCGGGACCCCCACCCTGACAAGTCATTGTAATTGTAGGAGTTGAGGCATTACGTTTAGTTTGACTCTGTTCCACAGATACATATTGTGAAAATAGCAGATCTACAAGCTCACAACGCCACGCTGTGCGCTTTTTTGTCAGCTATTTTCTATTTTTTTGCCTCTTTCTCAGGTATTATTTCACAGCTTGGCCCACGTTTGATCATATTACAGTTGGCTGATTACTTTTGATGTTTTGAGTATTAAAAAGGTCTTAAAAGTCCTTAGATTGTCACTTTAGATACACTTATTAAAGGTAGGGTAAGTGATTTGCAATTATTCAAATAATTGCAAAATGGGTCTATGTTCTGATAGTACTCGTTACTATAGATAGAGTGTGCTGTCCATATGTCCATATAAGGAGTCTCCCATGTCTCTCAGCTCTGTATTAAACAGAAAATGCATTTTCAATGCTTTCTCCTGATTGGCTCAAATGTTGTCACCTACCTGAAAATGTACTATATTGTGTTTACCCATTAACTGCCAGAGGTATTTTCATATTTTTTTAGCCAGTGCCAGAGTTTTTCATTGAAAAAAATAAAGTACTCAGGAGCCGAGATACAGAATTTTTAAGTTTTAAGTTAACAAGGAAGTGGATAGGAGTCTAGATCTTTGATAAATCATATCTCCTTGGTCTTTGGGTCAAATTGGGAAAAAAAATAGTTAAAAAATCTACGCGATTGGCACGTGGCGGCTTTAAATAGGTTCGCGTAGATCTACGTGATTGGCAGTGAATGAGCTGGAGAGACCCCTGTGAGCCAACAAACACTCTGTAGCAATGCTTACTATCACAATATAGAACTTTAATCTGTTTAACCAAAAGAAAAAAATCACTTTCCTACCTTTAATACTGTATGTTGGTTTGTTTACTCGAGTTAGAAAACAATATTGCACATTAAGCTGATCATCTGAGTACCCCCCCCCCCCCCACACACACACCAGAGTAATTTGGGGACCCCCCCCCCCCACCCCAGGGGGGGGGGTCTGCACATACCCCCCAGGCATGTGTTTGAGTTAATGATTACTGCTGAGGGTGGTTCCCAGCGCCATCTAGTGTCAAGCAAGAGGATTGTCTCTCCCCTACACACTATGCAATATTCATTAACAATCTGGACAAAGAAATCAAACTACTTGGATTGGGTTTAAACTATGATGGCAGCAGTGGTGTAAAGTAACTAAGTACATTTACTCAAGTAGCCTACTGTACTTAAGTATAATTTTAATGTCTTTTTTTTTACTTTACTCGAGTTTTTCCAGTTTTCAGTACTTTTACTTCTACTCCACTACATCTCAGAGGCAAAGATAGTAACTTTTACTCCACTACAATTATTTGACAACTCAGATCATGCATTTTATTTAGGGGAACATAAACTACAGTATGTTGAGATCTACAAATACTTAGGTCTTCATTTGGATGAACATTTACATTTTGAATAAATATGGTACATCAGTGTTGGCAGGTAGATCTCTGGGTGGTATTATATTATAATAGCAACATCTAAACAGCTGGGTGACCTGGGATATGCTGCCTACTCCAAACTATGTCCCTCTTGTGTCTGCCCTGTCATGGACTATATGACTGGGATATGGAGGTCAAACACAAATATGAAGGACAAGTGGTCCAGTAGGGCTCTACGTTAGGGTTTTCATTTAAAATACATATCTTTTTACAATTGTAGTCATTTATGTAACTTAAGTCTCCTCACAGACTGTCTTGGCTTAAAGTTGATAACAGGTTGTCTTTTAAATACACTTGTGCTGTTCTGTCATCAGTCAGTCATGAGCAGAAAAACTCCTGTTTTTATACATAAACACATTGTTTATAGTAATACTGTGCATGATCATTACACTAGAGGTTCCAGTAATGCAGCTTGAATTACCTGATCCAAAAAACATCTTTTATTTATAGATCATTGACTCTTTGAAATATACTGCCTCAAAACCTCTGCTGCATTTATTTTGAAAAATAATCTTACATTTTATTTAACACTGTAAAGTATTTTTGTTTTTAGTTTGTTTCTGTTTCTTTGCTCACATGTACTTTCTGCTATCTTATTTGTTAGCTTCATTATGTATTGTGTGTTGAGTACTGACATTTAATCATTTTGTATTTGCAACTGTAATAATAGTTTTTGTATGTTTGTTGTGTGGACCCCAGGAACTTCCTGGGGTCCATCTTCCTTGGGGTCCACACAACAAACATACAGTATTCCTGGCAGGAAGACTAGCTGGTTGCTATGGCACCAGCTAATGGAGATCCTTAATCAAATCAAATCAAAAATCTAAATCACATCTGCTAATAATGACCTCCTGCACTCAACCCTACCCTATGTCTGGTTGGTTAAAATGAAGTAAGTGTGTGTGTGTGTGTGTGTGTGTGTGTGTGTGTGTGTGTGTGTGTGTGTGTGTGTGTGTGTGTGTGTGTGTGTGTGTGTGTGTGTGTGTGTGTGTGTGTGTGTGTGTGTGTGTGTGTGTGTGTGTGTGTGTGTGTGTGTGTGTACGTGCGTGCGCGCGCGCGTCCGTCCCAGTAGTCGCTTCTATTGGTCTTGTTTTTTGTTGTTGTTTATTTGTACTCTGTCTTGCTTGTTTCCCTCGACACAATCTGGCAACACGGGTCCTCCAGACCCTGGATCTGGCAACCTGCAGCTCTCTGGAGTCACGTGACCGGCTGACCACGGTGCATTTTAACCCCTACGTCACCATGACGTCACCATGTAAACAAACACACGTGTTCGAAAAACAGGGTGTACGCAAAGATGATTTTAGACTCTCCCCTGTGAAAACAGAAGAGGTGTTTAAAAAATTGAGTGCTCTTCATCAACACAGAGCCACAGGCCTCGACAATATCCCCGCCAAATTTCTAAAAGACTCGGCCGCCTCCATTGCTCCAATCATTACCCACATAATAAACCTCTCCATCATACAGGGACGGGTCCCTAACGATTTCAAAAAAGCAAGGGTGACCCCTCTGTACAAAAAAGGAAACAAATTAGACCCTGGCAACTACCGCCCTATTTCTATTCTTAGCTCCATCTCGAAAGTCATGGAAAAAATAGTCTATGAACAGGTCGATAAGTATCTTGCCGAAAAAAATCTAATCTACAAATTCCAATCTGGTTTCAGAACAAACCACTCCACTGACACATGCCTTCTCTATTTGAACGACTCTATCAAACAAGATGTCGACAATGGCAAATATTGCGGCATGGTCATGCTGGACCTCCAGAAGGCCTTTGACACCGTTAATCACCCAATTATGATCAATAAGCTCAAAGCAATAGGTTTTGATGATACGTCAGTGAACTGGATGAGATCCTACCTGGAAGGGAGGGAGCAAGTGGTGGAAGTAAACGGCACCCAGTCCCCCCCCCTCCCTGTGACTTGTGGTGTCCCACAAGGAAGTATAGGACCTTTACTGTTCCTGATATATGTGAATGACATGTCATCAGCCTGCGACTGCAAACTGTTCCTGTTCGCAGATGACTCGGCCCTGCTAGTCTCGGACAGGGACAGGCTGCAGGTTGAGAAAACTCTCAGCTCTGAACTCAACAAGATCTGCATCTGGCTCTCTGACAACAAACTTTCACTACACCTGGGTAAAACTGAATCCATCCTCTTTGGGTCCAGTCCTAACCTTAGCAAGGCAGAGAGTTTCACGATCAAAGTGGGTGATGATGTCATCAAAAGAAAGGATGAAATTACCTACCTGGGCTCCATCTTGGAGGCAAACCCATAGATATTAGAAACCTAGATACCTCATTGGCCTCTGCAGTTCATTGTGGCGACTTGTATCGCAATACACGGCGGCACTTCCGTCTTCCGCAGGGAACCTGTCACTCAAAGTGACTACTGGCCAATCACAGCGCTCACAGTGCGTTGACTACTGGCCAATCACAGTGCGTCTTTTCCGGGACTTGTCAGTGCAATGGTTCTCAACCAGTGGTCCGGGAACCACCAGTGGTCCTTGGGGGGGTTCCAGGTGGTACCCAGCTAAATGATGGAGAGTTGATAACCAAATGGACCCTTATAGATCTTTAAATCTTGAGTATAACATTTCACACTGTCAAGAGTCAAATTGTTAAACATCTGCATTACTTACTAAACAAGTACACAATTAGAGAACGTAAACAATTGTTATTTTGACAACATCTTATCAAACGATAACATATTCTACGTTTTGGGTGTGAGAGGCTAAAGCTTATCAAACGGTGTTCCGTGACTCAAATGCTGAATAAATAATGGACCTTGATATGAAAAAGGACCATGTCTCTTATTTGAATTTCACAAATAGAGTGTGGAGTTTGCCAAGTTCCAACTAACTAGATGCTGCGCACAGCTGCTGCCTCTTAAAGGGTTAAAAGCTGGGTTACAAAAAGACCCGCCCCCACCTGCCTCTGATTGGCCTACCGAACATCCGCGTCTGTGACGCACACGGCAGCCCTGCGGAAGCAGGAAGCGCGCCCGTGATACAAACGCTTCAGAGCCGAATGAGGCGTCTACCTTTATATGTCTATGGGCAAACCTCTCTGGTAACAAAAACGCTGAAAAAGTGATCAAAAATGTCAACCAAACAACACGCTACTTGTGGAGGATTGATCGTCTAGTCAGTAAGAATACTCTGAAGATTCTTGCAGGGGCCCTCATACAAGGTCATTATGATTATGCATGCACTTCATGGTATCACAACACCTCCAAGGCCTTAAAAACAAGGCTCCAAACATCCCAAAACAAACTTGTAAGGCTACTTCTTGGCCTCAATCACAGAACCCATCTAACCCCTGCTCATTTTGCTAGGATTGGATGGCTTAGGGTTGAGGACAGAGTACAGCAACTTGCTATGGGCCTGGTCTTCAAGATACACCACAACATTGGGATCCCCCTGTATTTGTCAAAATACTTCCAAAATGTTAATGAAGTCCATGATCATAACACCAGAGGCAGCTCCACAAATCATGTTCAACCCAGATTTGGCTCAACTAAGGGAATGAACTCGTTCTCATGCTATTCAACAAAAATGTGGAATGCCCTACCAAAAGGAGTAAAGGAGTGTAAAACCCTACTCACTTTCAAAACTGCCCTAAAGATACACCTTCAGGAGGCTGCAATTCGAAAATGGCCCCTGTCTAAGTCTTAACCTACCCCCCCCCCACCCCCCCCCCTCCTTCATTTTCCTCTTTTGTATATATATTTTTTCTCTCTTCATACCAGTAACCTGAAAGCTGATTGTATGACATTCTGTATAGTAGTGTGTTGTAGTGTAGTAGAGTTCCAGTTTAGTAGACCTTGTATTGTGAATTTGTACTGTCATGTACTGTGATTCTCATGTCTTACTAAATAAAAGTACATCAATCAATCAATCAGTTCATTCTGGAGGCTTTTTAAAACCTTCATAGAGGTAAGATATGAAACGATATAAATACTGTTATTTACATTTATACTGTTTATAAATGATATAAATACTGTTATTTACATTTATACTGTTTATAGCAACTCTCTGTCACTCTGATGGATCTGTGAGGGTCCATTTGGCTGGGGACCCCCTGGAACCCTCTGAAGGACCCCTGAAACCCCCCCAAGGACCCCCTGAAACCCCCCCCAAGGACCCCCTGGAACCCCCTCAAGGACCACTGGTTGAGAACCACTGCTTTAATGGATGAAGGACGAGGACCCCCAGACAGACAGACAGACAGACAGACAGACAGACAGACAGACAGACAGACAGACAGACAGACAGACAGGCAGACAGACAGACAGACAGACAGACAGACAGACAGACAGACAGACAGACAGACAAAGCCCTGGACCCCCTGGTCAGGGAGACGGGTTGAGAAGCTCTGGTTGTGTCGTCATGTTCTGTAGGTTTACATCATGTTAAATCCTCTAAGTGACTAAATGTCTTAAAGATAAGATAAGATAAACATCTGTATCTTTATCTCCAGGCTGTGTCTGTGTCGTCATGAGTCATGATTGTGACAGGGTAGCCCACAACCACAGGTGTGAAGTAACTAAGTACATTTACTCAACTACTTTACAGTTCTTGAGGTATTTAACATTTTAGGCATTTACCATTTTTTTACAATATTAAAAAAGGAAGGATTCTACCTGACAGCAACAATACACTGAGAATAATGTCTATTATTATGTGTGTGTGTGTGTGTGTGTGTGTGTGTGTGTGTGTGTGTGTGTGTGTGTGTGTGTGTGTGTGTGTGTGTGTGTGTGTGTGTGTGTGTGTGTGTGTGTGTGTGTGTGTGTGTGTGTGTGTGGGGGTGGGTGGGTGGGTGGGTGGGTGTGTGTGGGTGTGTGTGTGTGTGCATGGAATTAGAGATGTCACCCCCACCCCCCCCCCCCCCCCCCCCGATTCTATCGGCCTGTTCTACATCAGAGTTGTAAATGGAGTGATGGACACACAGCTAGATTTCATCCATACTGTATCCTCATCAGATGTAAGACAGCGTTCATGTGTCACTGATGTGATCAATATTATTAATTAATAATATCATAAATTATTAGTGTGATCAATATAGTGTGATCAATATTATAAATGAATAGTGTGATAACTATTATAAATGAATAGTGTAAACTATTATAAATGAATAGTGTGATAACTATTATAAATGAATAGTGTGATAACTATTATAAATGAATAGTGTGATAACTATTATAAATGAATAGTGTGATAACTATTATAAATGAATAGTGTGATAACTATTATAAATGAATAGTGTGATAACTATTATAAATGAATAGTGTGATAACTATTATAAATGAATAGTGTGATAACTATTATAAATGAATAGTGTGATAACTATTATAAATGAATAGCTGGACTGGAGTTGTCATGAAACGTAAAGCCCAAACTGTGGCAAAACCTGGAGAAACGTCAAACACGTGGAGGGCCGGGAACTAATAATTCATCTCTAAATGCGTTAACTGAAAAGAAATAAAAAGTGGTTGAATTTGCTTCATGTCTCTATTATGCATAGAAGCAATAGATCGTTGACATCTTTTTTCTTTATTTTTTATATGCGTTGACAAATGTTGGGCAGATTACATACATATTTTATTTGAGGTTGGGCACTATTATAATTGATTTAGCATGAAGAATAAAGCATTCTAAAACATGTAAGTCAGCATATAGACGTGAGAAAGAGCGCTAAATTAAGCGATAGAAAGAGATGAATGAATAATCAGACTGTAATGTGGGAAGTTGCGTAAAAAGTCCTTTACGTTCAAAAATATGGCCGTAAACAGCTTAGTGAATCAGGCCCAATGTGTTCATTCCACAACAACAGGAGATACTGTATGTGATGATGTCATACTGTATGTGATGATGTCATACCTGACATTAATTATGGTGGAAAATAAATCAAATGGGTATCAATAGTAACAAATAGTTGATATCGGAATCTGGAAATGAAGAATTGGACAATGGAGCGGGCACGAAAAAAATAGAAACACTTTCATCCACTGCTTTTTCACCTGTACAAACAAACAGCACTGGTTGTGTGTATTTATTGTGTATTTATTGTGTATTTAATGTGTATTTATTGTGTATTTATTGTGTATTTATTGTGTATTTGTTGTGTATTTATTGTGTATTTATTGTGTATTTGTTGTGTATTTGTTGTGATGTTGGCTGATGCTGTGTCCAGCTGTCTGCTTATTGATGTCGGTTCTCCTGTTCACCAGCAGGTGGCAGTAATAAATAACCACCAATCTCTACATCAAGTCATCAAGCTTCAGCTGACATCAGCAGTTACAAGCAAGTATGTATATTATTATTATTATTAATAATATAAATACTAATATTATTATGTAAGTATTATGGAATACTGTCTCATCAGAATGATGTCCAAAACCCTTCCTTTTAAATGACTATGCAGCTTCTTTTTTTTTTAAATAAATCCAATTTAAATGTGTCCAATCTGTATGGTAGAGTATGTTAATACAATATAACTTATATAATCTGTATGGTAGAGTATGTTAATACAATATAACTTATATAATCTGTATGGTAGAGTATGTTAATACAGTATAACTTGTACAATCTGTATGGTAGAGTATGTTAATACAATATAACTTATACATTCTGTATGGTAGAGTATGTTAATACAATATAACTTATATAATCTGTATGGTAGAGTATGTTAATACAATATAACTTATATAATCTGTATGGTAGAGTATGTTAATACAATATAACTTATATAATCTGTATGGTAGAGTATGTTAATACAATATAACTTATATAATCTGTATGGTAGAGTATGTTAATACAATATAACTTATACAATCTGTATGGTAGAGTATGTTAATACAATATAACTTATATAATCTGTATGGTAGAGTATGTTAATACAATATAACTTATACAATCTGTATGGTAGAGTATGTTAATACAATATAACTTATATAATCTGTATGGTAGAGTATGTTAATACAATATAACTTATATAATCTGTATGGTAGAGTATGTTAATACAATATAACTTATATAATCTGTATGGTAGAGTATGTTAATACAATATAACTTATACATTCTGTATGGTAGAGTATGTTAGTACAATATAACTTATATCATTGGGGTGGTTGTATTTGGTCTCCCTGCTGTTCTATTGAGACATTTAGATCGAGGTCAAAGGTCATGTCTCACCTAGACACAGGATCTGACACGAATTTTGACCTGATGGTCAAGATTCAATTTCTCCCCTGAGCAAGCAGGCATGCTCTATTAGCTCAGTGGTAATAATGTCAGCACTGAAGCAAAAAAAGAATAGTGAAAATAGCCGATCTACAAGCTCACAGTGCAACACTCTTGTCTGTTGAAGGCATTCATTATTATTTTTTTAAGAAAAAGAAAAAAATGAAATCTGCCTGACAACAGAAAAAGACACATTTGTTCCTGGGACCAAATGTACACAAATACATTATGAATAAACTACTTAAGCTCTAATTCTTTTTGTGAAAGTAGCTGATCTACAATCTTGTAGATTGTGAGCTTGTAGATCAGCTATTATGAGCTTGTAGATCGGCTATTTTCACAATTTCTTAAAAGTTTGTTAAATGTATAGCAATCACTATTTCTTTCTTTTTGAAAATGTGTTTCAATTCTTTTGACAAATGTTAGATTGTTCCTTTTATTTTATGTTTTTATCATTTATTTTATTTCATTTTTAGAAAAGGGATCTTTACCGCGTGACCCATAAAAATGTGTCTGTGACCCAAACATGGGTCTGGAGCCAGTGGTTGGGAAACACATAGTGAACAGAGGAGATTTCTGAAGCACTGAGAAACTAGTGGCCACGTGTGGTACTACAGCACTGTGCCTGATGACTAGCTGAGGCCTGTTCTATAATGTCTTTAGTTCTAACCAGTAGTTATGTCAAGATTTTACAAAACTGTTCAAAAATAGCAGATGTACAAGCTTGCAGCGCTGTGAGCTTGTAGATCTGTTCACAGCAGATATATCTGCAGTTTTTCAACAGCCAACGCTAAAATATAAAATGACACATCAGATGATTTTCTAGTTTTAATTAATGTGCAACATAGTTTTATCCCTCAACAGTAAACAAACCAACCTACAGTATTAGTGTGTGTGTGTGTGTGTGTGTGTGTGTGTGTGTGTGTGTGTGTGTGTGTGTGTGTGTGTGTGTGTGTGTGTGTGTGTGTGTGTGTGTGTGTGTGTGTGTGTAAAACAGGGTATCTGCACATTTATAAAGTGACCATTTAAGGACTTTTATGACCGTTTTAATACATAGAAAATAAATAATAAATACTGTATATAAACATAATGATAAGAAAAATATGGAAAAACTAAATCTTTTGAAAATAGCTGATCTGAAAGCATGTTGTGAGCTTGTAGATCTACCATTTCCAAATAGTTTTTATGCATTTTGAAAACTTGTGAAATGTGACATTCTGCATGATGAGTATATTTACTTTTGGTACTTAAGTATATTTTGATGTCAATACTGTTATACTTTTACTCGAGTACATTTTCAATAGAGCACTTTTACTTGTAACAGAGTATTTCTATATTGTGGTATTGCTACTTTTACTGGAGTAAAAACATATATACATGTGGGGTACGTCTTCTGTTACTGGTGCAAATAGGCCTTTGGTTCTCAAAGTGGGGTCCGGGGAGCAAATAGGGGTCCTTGAGGGGGTTCCAGGGGACAGTGTAGGAGAGACAGACAGTAGGACAGCTGAGAGACAGACAGTGTAGGAGAGACAGACAGGAGGACAGCTGAGAGACAGACAGTGTAGGAGAGACAGACAGGAGGACAGCTGAGAGACAGACAGTGTAGGAGAGACAGACAGGAGGACAGCTGAGAGACAGACAGTGTAGGAGAGACAGACAGGAGGACAGCTGAGAGACAGACAGTCATTTCTGTCTCTCTGTCTTTACCATAAAAGGTCGAAGCACCAGTCAGCAATACTGTGGTGTGTGTGTGTGTGTGTGTGTGTGTGTGTGTGTGTGTGTGTGTGTGTGTGTGTGTGTGTGTGTGTGTGTGTGTAACCACTTCCTCTGTCTCAGCTTGACTACACAGGAAGTGAGAACCGTTGCAAACAGGAAGTGGGAGTGTGGGAGAGTTTGCTCCACACGCCTTTCTCTCTCTCTCTCTCTCTCTCTCTCTCTCTCTCTCTCTCTCTCTCTCTCTCTCTCTCTCTCTCTCTCTCTCTCTCTGCTCAACTGAACACACTTTAATTACTGTTTAATTAATTAACATAATTATCTGAGAGTGTACAAATGGAACCAAATGGTTCCATTTGGTTCCATTTGGTTCCATTCTAACCACTGGATTGATTGAAAATATCAACATTTGATCATAAAAAGTTCATTAAATAGTTTATATAGCATTATATTATCCTCTCTCTCTCTCTCTCTCTCTCTCTCTCTCTCTCTCTCTCTCTCTTTAGAGAGAGAGAGAGACATAGAGAGAAAGAGAAAGAGAGAGAGAGAGAGAGCATAGAGTTATAGAGAGAGGTCAGTGAGATGTTAATGCAACGTCTTAGAGGTGTGTGTGTGTGTGTGTGTGTGTGTGCGTGTGTGTGTGTGTGAGTGTGTGTACACATGTAAGGACATGCTTCTCTCTTAAGGGTCTCTGAAGGGTGGAGGCTCTGGTCTGTGACTTGTACCAGCATGTACACACACACACACACACACACACACACACACACACACACACACACACACACACACACACACACAGCAGGAAGAGACACAGTTACCATGAGCAGCAGTGTTAGCATTAGCTACGTTAGCATGCCTTGACGACACAGTGGTGTATGTTGCATGATTTGTAGATCAGTGTTTCCTAACCCTCCCCCCCCCCCACGTCACTTCTCTCTTCTCTTCGGCCCCTGTCTTTGGGGGGAGGGGGGAGGGGGGGGACAGACAGATGATTTATAGTTTTATATTCTACTGTTCAGACTGATTATATGTTCTATAGGTTTACCTACAGTTTGATCCTATAGATTATATTTATATGTGTTTGATTTACCTCATGTTTTCCTGCTTACTGTAAATCACTCTGGATTAACCATGATGGAAAAAGTACTACATTGTTTTACTTAAGTAAAAGTATCAATATTGCAATGTAGAAATACTAAGAAATACTAAGAAATATAAATACTAATGTCGCGATGCGACGCATTGTGAGCTTGTAGATCTGCTATTTTCAAATGTCCGAAATGCATATAGGGCTGAAGTGGTTAATATATGTTTTGTAATAATAATCAAAATCTACTAAGTAACTAGTAACTAAAGTTTTGTAGTGGAGCAAAAGTATAATATTTGCCTCTGAGATTGTAATGGAGTAGAAGTAAAATTACTTGTTGGAAATTGGAAATACTCCAGTAAAGTAAAAATACCTCAAAATTGTACTTAAGTACAGTACTTGAGTAAATGTACTTAGGTACTTTACACCACTGGAATTAAGAGCGTCTGATAAATGCCTACATTATAAATTGTAGAAGCTGAGCTACAGATATATTTGCTGCTCCTGAAATATGGGATTTAAGACACGTTTTAGCCTGAAGTGTCTTTATTTTATTTCTATATGTTATTGTTTTCATAAAATGACTCTCTATGACAGACAGACACACACACACACACACACGCACACGCACACACACACACACACACACACACACACACACACACACACACAGACACACACACACACACACACACACACACACACACGCACACGCACACGCACACGCACACACACACACACACACACACGCACACAGACGCACACGCACACGCACACACACACACACACACACACACACACACACACACACACACACACACACACGTAGCATGTAGGCGTGTGTACCATCTACCTAGGATAATTGTTTTGGGTATTAAAAAGGCCTTAAAATCCTTAAATCGTCACTTTACTGTCAGTCACTCCCAAATCATGTGTGGACCCCCCTAGGGGTCCTGGCCCACAGGTTGAGACCCATTGGGTTAGGGGGACCCTGTCCCTGATTGGAGAAACACTTGTTGTTCTAAAATGGATTAAATGTGTTCCTCTGCATTGCATGTCCCACTGTAATAATGACTTCAACTCCCAGCATGCCTTGCAACACCTTCCTTCCCCAAAGCCCCGCCCCCCGGCCTGCAGTAACGTCTGTGCAAATTGTTTCATTCAAAGGATCTTTATTGACACGAAGGAAACATACGTTTACATTGTGAAAGCAAGTGTCCAAACATGATGAAAACTATTTAACAAACTGCATGTGTTCCACTTTAACATTATTCTATACTTTGGCCGTTCAAAAGTAGCAGATCTACAAGCTCATAGCGCTCCACCGAGTGCCACGCTATGAGCTTGTAGATCTGCTATTTTTGAAAAATCGTGAACATTTGTGCAAATCTTTGAATTCATATATTTTTTAAAGATTTTTTTAACTCAAATCGTTGCTTCCTGGAACAATATATTTAGAGACGGGGGTCGGCGGCCAAATACATATCATTGTGGGGGTCCTTGACATGAAACAGTGTTGATCCAGGGACCCCTACATGAAGCAAAGAGAGTTAAACATCAATATAAATATACATATTTATATTCAAAGATTATAAATATAAATATCAAAGATGTGTGTGTGTGTGTGTGTGTGTGTGTGTGTGTGTGTGTGTGTGTGTGTGTGTGTGTGTGTGTGTGTGTGTGTGTGTGTGTGTGCGTGCGTGCGTGCGTGCGTGTGTGTGTGTGTGTGTGTGTGTGAGGCCTTGTCTATGTGGATGTAGTAAGAACAACATGTTCAACACATTACAACTAAATCATAACTTACATTGTTTTAATTTTGTCCAAAGGAGTAAAAAATATGAATATATTGATTTTTTTTTGCTCTAAAATAGCCGATCTGCAAGCATGGCTTTCCTCGGGCTGCAGATGCACAGATCTACAATCTAAAGCTTGTAGATCTAACGAGTGTTTTTAAACTCTCAATAAACTCGATTTCCTATCTACACCTGAAAACAGCAGATCTACAAGCTCACAACGCGTCACAGTAGCTTGTAGATCTGCTATTTTCCGGCCAATGTTCCCTTCAGAACAGGCATGCTAGGGTTCAAATGGTTAATTATTTAAATTAAATAACAAATATTAGGCGGACCCCCCTGTAGTAGCTCTGAGGACCCCCTAGGGGTCCCAGACCCTCCTGTTTGAAGACCGGTTGGTGTAGTTTAGGAGGGTGGAAGGGGGGGGGGGGGGTTATGGAGCAACATTCCATCCTGTCTGAAGAACAATGCAGGGTCAACCAGTGAGCCCTGAGGGACGCCACAGAGGTCACACCAAGGTGTGTCCACATCTTTATCTCTCTGCGTTGCCACGCGTTGTGAGCTTGTAGATCTACTGATGGGGGGGGGGGGTCCTCAGAGTTATCACTCATCTTATGTAGGATTATTTATATATGTTTTGTACATTAACAGAACAAAGGACCACAATGGAAACAAGCCAATAGGTTTTCTTGGGTTTCATTTCCTCTAAACAGACCTTTGTATTTAAACTGTACTTTATGTGCTTTATTCTGCAATCAGTCAATCAATCAATCAAAACTCTATACTTTAGCTATTCAAAAATAGCAGATCTACAAGCTCATGTATAGATCATATAACTCATAACTCATAATGGAGCTTGTAGATCTGAAAAATTTGTGAAAATGTGTGCAAATCTTTGAATATATGAGTGACATGAAGACAGAGAATTACAGAGAGAGAGAGAGAGAGAGAGAGAGAGAGAGAGAGAGAGAGAGAGAGGGACGAGAGAGAGAGAGAGAGAGAGAGAGACATGGAGACATGTCTGAATGATAGACGAGACATAGAGAATACATGGGAGACACAGAGAGAGAGAGAGAGAGAGAGAGAGAGGGAGAGAGAGAGAGAGAGAGAGAGAGAGAGAGAGAGAGAGAGGAGAGAGAGAGAGAGAGAGACATGGAGACATGTCTGAATGATAGAGAGACATAGAGAATACATGGGAGACACAGAGAGAGAGAGAGGAGAGACAGAGAGAGGAGAGAGAGAGAGAGAGAGAGAGAGAGAGGCCAGTGTTGAAGTATTTCACATTTTGTTCAAATCCTTTTCAAGATTTCCTTTTGAAAACATCAGATCTACAAGCTCACAACATTGTGAGCTTGTAGATCTGCTATTTTCAAATAGCCCAATGCATGGTTAAAGTGCTTCATTTAATGCTGATGACTGTGATGCTACAGTATATGAACTCATTTAGCCCCTGTGTGTGGACCCCTCTAAGGACCCCTGGGGGTCCCTGGACCTGTGTGGACCCCCTGGACCCCTCTAAGGACCCCTGGGGGTCCCTGGACCTGTGTGGACCCCCTGGACCCCTCTAAGGACCCCTGGGGGTCCCCTGGACCACACCTTTACCAGCTGCTATACATTATAAAGTGATGAACGCATTAATGCATTATTATTAATTGATACATATATGATTCCTCTGCAGTATGAGTACTTTTACCTCTGCAGTATGAGTACTTTTACCTCTGCTACTGAGAGTATGTTTTAAATACAACACTTTGACCAATAACCCAGTATTTCTACTTTCTTTTTAAATCTCTACTTTTTTTAAAGTGGTATACTTAAACAAATAAGAGTACTTGTTCCACTCAATAACATCATGTATTTGTAATGACTTTAAAAGAGTATTTTTGTTCTAAAGTACTTCAGTCTATAGCAGACACACCTCCTCTCTCACACAGGCTGCAACTAGCTAGCATACCTGTGTGTGTGTGTGTGTGTGTGTGTGTGTGTGTGTGTGTGTGTGTGTGTGTGTGTGTGTGTGTGTGTGTGTGTGTGTGTGTGTGTGTGCTGTGTGTGTGTGTGTGTGTGTGTGTGTGTGTGTGTGTGTGTGTGTGTGTGTGTGTGTGTGTGTGTGTGTGTGTGTGTGTGTGTGTGTGTGTGTGTGTGTGTGTGTGCTGTGTGTGTGTGTGTGTGTGTGTGTGTGTGTGTGTGTGTGTGTGTGTGTGTGTGTACTGTGGAATGCAGTGGTGGCTTGTAGGTGTGCCTGTACTTGACAGGGCGAGCGAGAGAGAGCGAGCGAGACGCACACACACACACACACACACACACACACACACACACACACACACACACACACACACACACACACACACACACACACACACACACACACACACACACAGGAAGAGAGGGAGGGAGGTAGAGAGACACAGGTAGTTTCCCCACCTCAGAGGCTTAGCTGTGATTGGCCCGTTCAAAGGGAGACGTGAGCCAATCATATTGCTTCATACTGAAGTTAAGATTATTGATCAAGACATAATCTGTATGTACCGGCTTCTTATTCGCTATCTGGACCTGTCAATCATTAACCCCTATCTCTCTCTCTCTCTCTCTCTCTCTCTCTCTCTCTCTCTGACCCAGACTCTCTCTATCTCTCTCTACCCCCCGCCCTCTTGTTGCCTCCCACTCCTGTGTGTGTGTGTGTGTGTGTGTGTGTGTGTGTGTGTGTGTGTGTGTGTGTGTGTGTGTGTGTGTGTGTGTGTGTGTGTGTGTGTGTGTGTGTGTGTGTGTGTGTGTGTGTGTGTGTGTGTGTGTGTGTGTGTGTGTGTGTGTGTGTGTGTGCTGGGTGTGGCCTCCACTATAAAAGCTCTGGTAGTTCTTCCTGGTTCATGTCAGAGAGTCATTTTCACCTCCTTCTCTGCGTCTCCTCACTGAGTCTCCTTCTCTCCTTCTCTCCTCTCCTCGTCACCTCGTCGGCCCACACACTCCTCAACCTAGCAGGTGAGTTTAACTCTACTTTATATACTATAAAAGTACTTTAAAAGTGCTTTAAAAGTACTTTAAGTACATGAACCCTGTGGCACTAACCTAGGGCAATCGCTTGTGGACAAAATAGCCGATCTACAAGCTGAAGTGAGCTTGTAGATCGGCTATTTTCCCCAGTCTAAGTATAGAGGGTTTGAGTGGTTCAAGACTTTCAATGCTTTGAAATATTTGAAAAGCTTTTGAAATCATTTTAAAGAAACTTTAAAGTGTGTTTGAAATATGGTGAGCGTGACAAGTTGTGAGCTTGTAGATCTGATATTTTGTCCCGGTCTAGTCAAGTACAGGCTATAGGGTTTAAGACTTAAAAACACTTAAACGTTGAGAGGTTGAACGCTTTGAAAGGCTTTGAAATATTTATATTTTTTTATTTATTTTTTAATATTTTATATTACTTTTGAAGTACTGTTTAAAATAGTGTGAGCTTGTAGATCTGGCATCTTTCCCGGTCAATGGGTTTAAATGGTGAAATACTTTAAAACTGGGGGTTAGTGTTGAAGGGCCCTTGAGCAAGACACTGACCCTCCTGACTGCCTCTAGTGTTACTTTATCACATTAACATAACTTTATCACATTAACATAACTTTATCACATTAACATAACTTAGAACATCATGGTCCTGGGTTGCCGGGCGGAAAAAAACTATCATAAAAACAGTGAAAATAGCAGATCTTGTAGATCTGCTATTTTCACTGTTTTTGCGTGACACACTTATGATGACCTGAGGCGTTCATTTTCTGCCTGGCAACAACGACATGCTAATCTATAGGCCTAACACTTTAAACTTATTATTATTATTATTATTACAACTATAATTGTATATATTTTTGAAGATATTGTAGGACTTTATTAGATTCATAGTTTTAACTGTTCTTGATTCAATATTTTTTTGTCCATTTTATATATTAGCTTCAGTGTCTGTCTGTCACTCTGTCAGATGTCTGTCAGACAGACAGACAGACAGACAGACAGCCTGTCTGTCTGTCTGTCTCTCTGTCTACATCTTGTCTAAGCAGTTCCTCATCTGTCTTCCTCATTGCTATCTCTACCCCCACACTCCTCTCTGTCTGTCTCTCTCTCTCTCTCTACCCCCCCCCCTCCCTAGGAACTCCCAGGGGTCCTTGGGGGGGGTCCAGGGGGTCCCCAGCTAAATGATTGATAGTTAGGAATAGGAACCAAATGGACCCTTACAGGTCTGTAACTCTGAGTAAGGGTCCATTTGGTTCCATTTGTACACTCTCAGAGTTACAGACCTGTAAGGGTCCATTTGGTTCCATGTGTACACTCTCAGAGTTACAGACCTGTAAGGGTCCATTTGGTTCCCTGTGTACACTCTCAGAGTTACAGACCTGTAAGGGTCCATATGGAACCTCAAGGACCCCTGAGGGTCCCTGGACCACACTTTGAGACCCTCTGGTGTAGCAGAGTGGAGAATACTCCATTACAAGTAAAAGTCCAGAATTAAAAATTCACTTGAGTAGAAGTACAAAAGTAGTACCGAAAGTAGAAGTACTCATTATGCAGAATTGTCCCTTTTCACATGTATAATTTTTTTTTTTTTTTTTAAATGTCCAAAATGCATATATGGGGCTGAAGTGGTTAATGTGTGTTTTGTAATCATAATCAAATTCTACAAAGTAACTAGTAACTAAAGTTTTCAAATAATTGTAGTGGAGTAAAAGTACAATATTTGTAGAGTAGAAAATTGGAAATGCTCCATTTAAGTAAAAAAGTACTTGAGTAAATGTACTTAGTTACTTTCCACCGCTGGTTAGGAAGAGGCTTGCTGTGCATAGAGCCTGTCTCATGAGGTCAAGAGGTCAAGATCAGGCGTGTTAAAACCAGCTCATCCTCATGTTAAAGGAGCATTTCACCTCAAAAACACAAAGACTTATTTCATATTAATTACACGCTTTATGAAGCCTGGTATTCATGGTGATTATTTTAGTTTTTCTCTCATTCCTGAGACATTAATGTGACTATTTGACTTGTCATGACTTACTTTCACTTGTCATTTTTTACTTTTTTTTACTTAAGTAAAAGTATCAATACTGCAATGTAGAAATTACATTACAGTTACAAGTAAAAGTCTGGAATTCAAAATGTACTTGGGTAAAAGTACAGAAGTATTGTTATCAACATGTATTTACAGTAGCCTACTCATTAAGTGTTCAATTGTGTAATTTATATATATATATATATTTACACACTCACTCCTGAGGGACACTCTTTTAATTAATGCCGTACTTCGCCATTCTATGTCACAGAAACATAGCCGATCTACAAACTCAAAACGCGTCGCAGTGCGACACGTTTTGAGCTTGTAGATCTGCTATTTTTTATTGGAATCCTGAAAAATGTAATTTGTATTTAATTTCCAATGCATTTAGTTATACTTATGTTAACTTTATGAACTTAAATACAAATACATTGGACATAAAAAAGACAATAGAATGTAAATACTAGTCATTAAGCTACTAATATAGACTGAAGTCATTAAAGAGGGTCATGTTTGCATGTTATGAATCATAACAGCTGAAATCAATAATATAATCACTATTCTGATATTAACCTGTGGGCCACATTAAGTGAAGGTGGGGGCCTCATGTGGCCCCCGGGCCGCCAGTTGCCCACGTATGATTTAAAACTTTTGAAAATAGCAGATCTACAAGCTCACAATGTGTGTCTCTCTCTCTCTCTCTCTGTGTCTCATGTATTCATAGTGTCTCTCGCCCCCTAACAGACATGTCTTTGTGGGATGCATATCTTCCTAACCTCTCTCTCTGTGTCTCTCATTCATTCTCTATGTCTCTCTACCATAACATGCATGTCTCTCTCTCTCTCTCTCTCATGTGTTCTCTATGTCTCTCTATCATAACATGCATGTCTCTCTCTCTCTCGTGTTCTCTATGTCTCTCTATCATAACATGCATGTCTCTCTCTCTCTCATGTGTTCTCTATGTCTCTCTATCATAACATGCATGTCTCTCTCTCTCTCATGTGTTCTCTATGTCTCTCTATCATAACAGACATGTATTCATCTCTCTCTCTCTCTCTCTCTCTCATGTGTTCTCTATGTCTCTCTATCAGAATGTCTTCGTGGGATGCCTACCTCCCTAACCTCATGGCTCCAGACAGAGATGGAAACCTCATCTCCATGGAGGCGGCCATCGTTGGGAAGCAGCCTGGATCTGAAGGCATCTGGACCTCTAACGGATCATTAAAGAACATCACGGTACCTAATACACACTCACTGTAACATGTACACACCATGAACTACACACTATCACTAAAGAACATCACGGTACCTAACACACACTCACTGTAACATGTACACACCATGAACTACACACTACTAAAGAACATCACGGTACCTAACACACACTCACTGTAACATGTACACACCATGAACTACACACTATCACTAAAGAACATCACGGTACCTAACACACACTCACTGTGACATGTACACACTATGAACTACACACTACTAAAGAACATCACGGTACCTAACACACACTCACTATGCAATATACACACTATGAACTACACACTACACTACCTCTAACGGATCACTAAAGAACATCACGGTACCTAACACACACTCACTGTAACATGTACACACTATGAACTACACACTACTAAAGAACATCACGGTACCTAACACACACTCACTGTAACATGTACACACTATGAACTACACACTATCACTGAAAAATATAATGGTACCTAATACACACTCAATGTAACATGTACACACTATGAACTACACACTATCACTGACAAATATAACGGTACCTAACAAACACTCACTGTAACATGTACACACTATGAACTACACACTATCACTGACAAATATAACGGTACCTAACACACACTCACTGTAACATGTACACACTATGAACTACACACTATCACTGAAAAACATATCACAAAGTGTCCTTGAGCAAGACACTGAACCCCGAACTTGTGTGTGTGTGTGTGTGTGTGTGTGGTTTTAGGATTAGGGTTTAGGTTGGGTATAGAAAATGGCAGATCTACAAGCTCACAACGTGTCACATTGAGAGCTTGAGGCCTCCGGCTAAAAGACAATGGCCAAAATAATGCTAATAATTCCATTCATAAAAAGTTTAAAAAAAAAATTAACATCCTCACAAGTGTGTGTGTATGTGTGTGTGTGTGTGTGTGTGTGTGTGTGTGTGTGTGTACTTTGACCAGGCGTCGGCCAACAGTGGAGCATCATGTGTTTGCGTTTGACCGCTCTCCGCTCTCATTGGTTGTAGTGTGTGTGACCCCTCCCCGCTCTCATTGGCTGTAGTGTGTGTGTGTGACCCCTCTCCGCTCTCATTGGCTTGGCTGTAGTGTGTGACCCCTCCCCGCTCTCATTGGCTGTTGTTTTTTATTGATTTAACGAGCCATCATGAGTGAAGGCACGCACATGGACTACAAGTCCCACATGGACATGGACTACAAGTCCCACATGGACTACAACATAAACAGACTACAACTTGATGTCAAAGTATAAATATTATTACACTATTAGTGAAAGTGACTTGCTTTAAAAAAAGAGCATAAATATCATTATTCAAAAAATGCCAAAGTTTTCAAAAGTACAAATTAAAAGTGCATTTTTTAAATTATATTGAAGCATTGCATCTTCAGACATTTTCAACAAATGGTGAAAATAGCCGATCTACAAGCTCACAACACCATCGCATCACGACGTGCTGTGAGCTTGTAGATCTGCTATTTTCACTACTTTTAAAATAGTGTTAATTCATGTATTGTCTGCAAGTTTGGGTCCAAGAAATGTGCTTCAGAACAGCTACTCAAGTAAAAGTACTTAGACGTACTCTGTTACAAGTTAATGTCCTGTATTCAACATTTTTACTTGAGTAAAAGTACTCATTTTGCAGAATGTCCTATTTCACAAGTTTGTCAAAAATCGTTTGAAAGTAGCAGATCTACAAGCTCACTCGTTGTGAGCTTGTAGATCTGCTATCTTCAAACATGAGTATTTTTACTTTGGCATTTTAAATAGTTTTTGATGCCAATACTTTTCTATTGGCTAAAAGTAAGGTAAAGAATTATCAAAAAATAGCCGATCTACAAGCTCACAAGGCATGTAGCTTGTAGCTATTTTCACTACAGTTTTTAAAGTAATTTTAAACAACAGTAATAATTTAGTAACAAACAAAGTTATTTTAAACTTTTTTTTAGAGCAGTGTGTGTGTGTGTGTGTGTGTGTGTGTGTGTGTGTGTGGGACACTTCCTCATTTCACACACACATACACTCCGTTTCCTTATATGGTCATGAGCTCAGCACTTACAGGAAGTAGACATAAGAACACGTTCTGCCCGCGCTGCACTTCCTGTTAGTCAGGTACACACACACACACACACACACACACACACAGAAGGTGCTGGAAAGAGGAATATAGCATTTATGATGATATGAGATTATGTGCGGTTGTGTCAGCATTTCATAGTGTGTGTGTGTGTGTCTGTCTCTGTGTGTGTGGTTACTGCCTGTCACATGAGACACACACACACACACACACACACACACACACACACACACACACACACACACACACACACACACACACACACACACACACACACACACACACACACGGTTGTGTAACTTGTAGTTTCAGGTCTGTGGTATGTGAAGGTTGACACATTCTGTGTCTCAACTTGTTCGTCCTCCTCTCCTCTCCTCTCTATTCTCCTCTCCTCTCCTCTCCTTTCTATTCTCCTCTCCTCTCCTTTCTATTCTCCTCTCCTCTCAGAGGGCAAAATGTATTTAAAAGGATCTCTGGTTAATAAGCTAAATAAGTCTTAACACATTATAATTATCCTCTAGAACTAAAATGTCAAATTAAAAGCACTAAATATTGTATTTATTTGATAAATGGTTCATCTTTCACTCAATAGGGACAAGTCCTGTCGCAGGTTGATGATGTCATAAGTCCATGTGTGATCGAACCCTATGCAATGCAACAACTTAATATTTAAAGTTAATATGAATCAAATCTATATTTAAATACTTTAACACATACATTCCATAGGGTTAGACCACACATGGACAAATTACATCATCATCTTGCGACTGGAGTTGTCCCATTGAGTGAAAGATGAATTATTTATAAAATATTGAAGTTGTTTTACATTTAAATGTTTAGTTCTAGAGGAGATTATAATGCATTAAGGCATATTTAGCTTATTGGCCAGGGATCAGTTTGAATCATTCTAACCCCTTTTTATACTATTGTGAAAAGAGCCGATCTACAAGCTGCATGTCGATGCGTTGTGAGCTTGTAGATCTGCCATTTTCAAAAAGTCTTGAACATAATATGTGGAAAGATTGGGGACACTAGGGGTCCACGGCCAAATGCATATTAATGTGGGGGTCCTTGACATGAACATGTCTCAATATGTTCATGTCAAGGACCCCCTATTGTTTCATGTGTTTGTCCGCGGACCCCCATCTGAAAACATGTTGTGCTAAGCCCCCCCCCCCCCCCCCCCCCCCCCCCATGCAAAGATATATGCTTTACAGCTCCATTTCAACATTTGGTTCCATTTAAACCAAATGGACCCTCACAGGTCCCTCACAGGTCCCTCACACTCACTGGTCCCTCACAGGTCCATTTGGTCTACATGGGTCTGTAAGGCATATATTTGGTACTTTCTTGTATTTTAATGTTCAGTGCATTGAGCCACAACAAGTAGGAAAATCTACTAATCTCTAATACTTTTAATTAAGTAAAACATTTGAGTACTTTTTCCACCACTGCTTTTTATGAAAGAGGTTGAAAAACCACTGGATTAAACAACTAAGTAATGTATCTGTCTGTCTCCCTGCCTGTCTGTCTGTCTGTCTCCCTCCCTGCCTGTCTCCCTGCCTGTCTGTCTCTCAGCCAGAGGAGATCAAGAAGCTGGTGGGGGATGAAAGCGCTCTGTTCACCTCAGGGTTCACAGTGGGCGGAGTCAGGTGCACCATGCTGAGGAACCTCCTCAAGGACGAATCAGCAAAGAGCATGGACATCAGGACCAAGGCCACGCCCCCCGAGACAGAGACATACAACATCGGAGTGTACAGGACCGGACAAGGTGAGACACGTAGCTGTCTGTCTGTCTGACTGCCTGTCTGACTAGACAGGACCCCTTAGCTAAGAGGAAGATGAAGCAGAGCTTGTAGATCGGCTATTTATTAAATTTTTATGTTCCCCATCACACAAAGATTTTGCCGGACCCCCCTGTAGTACCTCTGAGGATCCCCTAGGGGTCCCGGACACCCTGTTGAAGAACCCTGGACTAGACTGTCTGACTGACTGACTGACTGTCACTTTCACATTTTAAAAACATTTGAATATAGTGAAAATAGCAGATCTACAAGCTAACAACGTGTAGATCTGCTAATTTCACTGCCTTTGTGTGACTCTTGTATGATGAAGTAGGATATTCATTTATGAAACTAATATAAAAAGTTGAAATATGAAGATACAAATGATTCTGCCCGACAACAACAACATGTTTCCATAACAGATTGTGATTTACATAAATGTTTTACTTTGGATTCATTCTAACTTGATTCTGGTCATAAATAAAAGTGACAGACATTACAGGATGCAGGTTATTATATTTATACATATTGACACAGTGGTGGAAAAAGTCATCAAATTGTATTGGATTATTATTATTATTGTTGTTGTTGTCTGGCAGAAACCTTGTATCGTCATATTTCAACATTTCACGTTTAATATCCTTCGTCATCACACAGGAGTGTAAACTAGAGAAAACGGCAGATCTACAAGCTCACAACGTTTCGTATCACGGCGCGTTGTGAGCTTGTAGATCTGCCGTTTTCTTTACTTTTCTTTTTTGATCATGTTTTAGATCAAATGATCTAGAAATAGGGCCCAGGTTAATGTAAATGTGTTCATATCATTATAATGCATATATAATGTGTTAATACAGCAGTTCATATCATTATAATGCATATATAATGTGTTAATACAGCAGTTCATATCATTATAATGCATATATAATGTGTTAATACAGCAGTTCATATCATTATAATGCATATATAATGTGTTAATACAGCAGTTCATATCATTCTCAGTTTGATTGATTGAATACTTTATTAACAGTTTGCAATGTTTCCATTGGGGTCCTTTGTACTCAATTCATCAAACATTTAATGATAGATACACGCTACTATGAAAAACATCATATAAACGAGATAAAAAAGGGGGGGGGGGGGGGGGCTAGGCATTGACTTTTTACAGGGGCCTGTTCTGAATTTGACGCCATTATGCTTTTTTTTTTTTTTACAAACATGTACTACTTCTCTCCTCTCTTTCTCTGTCTCTCTCTCTACCTGTCTGTCTCTCTACCTGTCTGTCTCTCTACCTGTCTCCAGCTCTAGTGATATTGAAAGGCCTGTCAGGAGTCCATGGAGGGAAGCTGAACATTCGCACTCAGGAGGTCGGCCAATACCTGGACACCGCCGGCTACTGAACCCGATCACATGACCGCCAGGACCCCGCCTTCTGCTCCGCCCTCTTCCCCGCCACCCCCCACCCCCCGCCGACCAAATATGGACGCAGGTCAACACCTCTGGACTCCATCACACACAGACAGGCAGACAGACAGGCAGACAGACAGGCAGACAGACAGACAGGCAGACAGACAGGCAGACAGACAGACAGACAGGCAGACAGACAGGCAGACAGACAGACAGATTTTGTATTCACGGTACAAATACATTTGATGTCGTTTAGCTTTTTAATCCACAATTCCTTAAAGTTCACCAACAAAAAAAATCTATTGTTCACCCCATGAAGCCATTTTTTTGGTCACATTCATGAGACAATTGAATATTTGACGACACAGAAGCAGTAGTAGACCAACGTAAAACTATATACAATAATAACATAAAATCCAAAAACAACTCTTGCAGTGTTCTGTGAACACTCACTGTCACTGATGATCCAGGTTCTAAGATAATGTTTTATTAATATGGTTTTGCTTCTCGTTAACGTTGGTCTCCTATTCACTTCTATTGGTCACATATTGAGTTATTGTCTCATTAATGAGACAAAAACATGACAAATCTCCATGAATTCAAAGCTTGGTGGAGAGACTAGTTGAGATGAAAAGTGTATTTTTTGGGGGGGGTGAACTGTCCCTTAAATTATGTCATGGAGTTTAGAGGAGATGATCTGCTCGTTAAGGATAAATAGTGTATTAGTCATAATATTAATAATTATAAATATAGTGATAACGGTACTGCCATGGTTTAATGAATGTTTTTATTGAATGACAGGAGAGTTACTGTATGATACAGTTAGATTATGAATGACTGTAAAAATATATATGTATGACCTGACACAATAAAAACACATTATATTCAACGTGTGTGTGTGTGTGCGCGCAGTGGTGTAAAGTAACTAAGTACATGTACTCGAGTACTGTACTTAAGTACAATTTTGAGGTATTTTTACTTAACCAGAGTATTTCCAATTTCCAATACTTTTACTTCTACTACTCTACATCTCAGAGGCAAATATTGTACTTTTACTCCACTACAATTATTTGAAAACATTAGTTACTTTTTAGATTATTATTACAAAAGATACATTAACCACTTCAGCCCTATTTAAACTTTGGCTATTTGAAAATAGCAGATCTACAAGCTCTGCTATTTTCAAAAGCTGTTTTGATCAATTTTATATGAACATGATACCTTGTGAAACGTGACATTCTGCATAATGAGTACTTTCTACTTTTGGTACTTTAAGTATATTTTGATGCCAATATTTTTTACTCGAGTACATTTTGATTACCCAGACTTTTACTCGTAACGGGGTACAGCAAAACATTTGAGTACTTTCCCCACCACTCTGTGTGTGTGTGTGTGTGTGTGTGTGGGGGGGGGGGGGGGGAACTGGTTCCACCGGCTAGGCTAACTAGTCATTAGCACAACTGTTAGCAAACAATGGCGTGTGACAGGAACACACACACACACACACACACACACACACACACACACACACACACACACACACACACACACACACACACACACACACACACACACACACACACACTCTCTTTAAAGGTGCAGTCAGTGGATCATGTGTATTTGTAAACAGAAAACACATTTTCAGGTCAGAATACCGGTTTGATCCAATCAGGAGGGAGAACTCATACCAGGATAAATAAATGTAATATAAGTGACCAGGGGTCCTTGAGGGAGTTCCAGGGGGTCCCCAGCTAAATGATGGATAGTTAGGAACCAAATGGACCCTTATGTGTCTGTAACTCTGAGAGTATACAACCAAATGGACCCTAACGGGTTCCATTAGTACACTCTCAGAGTTAAATTAACATTGATTTTACAATGTAAATTCGGTTCCCAGAGAGAGAAATGCCATTAAATGGGGGTCCGTAGCCTAATGCATGTCAAACTGGGGGTCCTTGAAAATAAAATGGTTGAGAATCACTCGTAGCACCGTAAAGATCTTCTCTAATGGGGGTCCCTGGCATATCTTTTCAAATGGGGGTCCGCGCGCTAATAAGTGTCAATTTGACATGAAAAAGTTTGAGAACCACTCTGTCACAGTCTGGTTGGTTAGTTAACCACGGTCACTATTCACTTTATTTATTACAATTTAAACATTTACAGCAGTGGTTTTGAACCATTCTCATGCCAAGGACCCCTAAATTGATATACATTTGGCCGCGGACCCCCTTCTCAAAATGTTTTGTACCACAGGTTGAGAACCACTGATTTACAATGTAAGCATTAATGAGATGCAGATGCTCTTGATCCAGAGTGACTTACAGTAAGTTGTTGAGATGTTTATTGTCAATCTGCTCAGAATGATATTTTGCTTCATTACAAAAGATTAAATAACATAATAATTACAAACCAACAGATTAAATATAAAATAACAATCATTACAAACCAAAAGATTCAATATAAAATAAAAACATAGTTTTCATGAGGATGAACCAGTTTCTAGGTTGGTGTGTGTGACTCAGCACTGCCCCCTGGTGTTGAGACATGTGGAGGCATGTAGAACATGTGTCTGTTTACAGGGCTCTGCAACAGGGGGTCCGGGACCCCTAGGGGGTCCTCAGAGTTACTACAGGGGGTCCGGGACCCCTAGGGGGTCCTCAGAGTTACTACAGGGGGCCCGGGACCCCTAGGGGGTCCTCAGAGTTACTACAGGGGGTCCGGGGCCCCTAGGGGGTCCTCAGAGTTACTACAGGGGGCCCGGGACCCCTAGGGGGTCCTCAGAGTTACTGCAGGGGGTCCGGGGCCCCTAGGGGGTCCGCCAAATCTTTGTGATTTTTTACATTAACCACTTGAACCCAGCATCCCTATTCTGAGGAGAACTTTGGCCAAAAATAGCAGATCTACAAGCTCACAACGCCTCGCGCTGTGAGGCGTTGTGAGCTTGTAGATCTGCTATTTTCGGCAAAAGAGGTTTGGCGTTGGTCTATGAAATCTATGAAAATACAATGTTATATTTCACAGTATGTATGTAGTGGGGGTCTGAGGGTCCCTGCTTCATCTCTCTTTGAGATGAAACACGTTGAAGACCCTCTAATATAAGATAATGATATCATGTATAATAATTAATGTGGTTGTTTGGCTCTGTGGAATGTAATATTTAATTAATGAAGATACATGTTTGAAAGATGTGTTAAAAATATATATATTAAAAAAAAGGACAGTTCCTGTAGTTTGAACTTCTTTGGTTCAAATGGCTTCCCTGATTTCTGATCCAATAATAAACTTTGTTCAAGAATTTAATTGGAAAAACTGTCAAGGTCATTATGATTATGCATGCACTTCATGGTATCACAACACCTTAAAAACAAGGCTCCAAACATCCCAAAACAAACTTGTAAGGCTACTTCTTGGCCTCAATCACATAACCCATCTAACCCCTGCTCATTTTGCTAGGATTGGATGGCTTAGGGTTGAGGACAGAGTTGCTATGGGCCTGGTCTTCAAGATACACCACAACATTGGGATCCCCCTGTATTTGTCAAAATACTTCCAAAATGTTAATGAAGTCCATGATCATAACACCAGAGGCAGCTCCACAAATCATGTTCAACCCAGATTTGGCTCAACTAAGGGAATGAACTCGTTCTCATGCTATTCATCAAAAATGTGGAATGCCCTACCAAAAGGAGTAAAGGAGTGTAAAACCCTACTCACTTTCAAAACTGCCCTAAAGATACACCTTCAGGAGGCTGCAATTCGAAAATGGCCCCTGTCTAAGTCTTAACCTACCCCCCCCTACCCCCCCCCCCCTCCTTCATTTTCCTCTTTTGTATATATATATATATTTTTATCTCTTCATACCAGTAACCTGAAAGCTGATTGTATGACATCCTGTATAGTGCCGGATTAATAGGAGTTGAGGCCCGTGGGCTAGAGTAATTTTCGAGGCCCCCCTGGCGCGCGCAGCGCAACATTTTTTTGCGGTTCTGGGCGGATTGGGTTCGTTTTTTTCGCGGTTCTGGGCGGATTGGGTTAGTTTTTTTCCAGTTTTTGGTTTCTTTATTTTGGTTTTAGGGTTAGGATTAGGAGTTAGGTTAGGGTTATGTTATTTAATTCATATTTTTGCCTGATTTGACCAATTTATTATCACAAAAAACTCTGGTTATTTTTCTTTTAATTATACTCATTCAATTCTGAACCGATTCTTAAAATTAAAAATTCTTAGCTGTGAAGGGAAGGGTCTACTCTTCTTTTGTTTCTCTCTCCATTCAGAAATGCAATAGAAGAAGAACCGTCGCCGTCGCCCTAAAACCATAAAACAACAAAATATACAATAACTAACAAAAATATCACTTGAATTGGATTGCAATACTTTACAATTTGATGGTAAAAAAATTATTTGATCATAAAAAAAAAATATATATATATATTTTTTTTTTTACCAAAAAAATCGGAGGCCCCCCCAGTTGGAGGCCCGTGGACTGCAGCCCACCCTAGCCCAACGGTTAGTCCGGCCCTGTGTGTATATCTGTCTGACTTAAACAAGCTGAGTGCTTAACTGAGTCTTCCAGTTTAGTAGACCTTGTATTGTGAATTTTGTACTTCCATGTACTGTGATTCTCATGTCTTACTAAATAAAAGTACATCAATCAATCAATCAATCAATGTAGCCCTGAAACATGACTGTCATATCATGACAGTCATGGCGCAACTTGTTCATGATTTTGGAAATGTCTCCATTTACAGCCCGTACATCTACATAAATGGGAACATTTCAAATATGAAGTGTTTAACCCACTACCATGGATGTAACAAGTTGAAAAGGGTTTGTCAAAGTACCCGTATATTCCATATTGTTCAATAAAAAAGCATTTTAATCCGATCGGCAGCAATTTTTTCATAGAGTTATAATGTATCAGACTGCAATACAGCTTCCAACCGATAGGGTCGCGTAATTGAAAGCCTATGGAGACATTTCTGAGAAAATGACCACTGATCGGATTGATCGGATTAAAATGCTTTTTATTGAACAATACGGTAGATCCGGGTATTTAGACCCAAGCGTTTCAACTTGTTTCATCCATGGTCATGAGGTCAGCACTTTATATTGTAAATGTGAACGTTTATGTAGATGATGTAAAACATTATCAAACCAGGAACAAGTGGTTCCATGACGCTTGTGACAGACGAGCGTCATGTGAACCATGACTATAGGCTGAACCCGTGTCTGTCCACAGTCCACACACATATTACTGAGTCAAAAGTCATCAACAAATTATACTATAAAACGTGTTTCAAAAAGTGGACAAATTGCATAATATTACCCAAGAAAGAGGCAAGATATTTTCACAATATTTATCTTGCTTGTCAGGGTGGGGGTCCCCGGTTCAAATAGGATTATTTTTGGGGGTCCCCAGTTCAAATAGGATTATTTTTGGGGGTCCCCAGTTCAAATAGGATTCTTTTTGGGGGTCTTGGACTGAAAGGTTTGAGAACCATTGATCCACTTGACTTCCAATCCTTTAAAATGTTATAGTTATTATCATATGGAGTTATAGAGCTCAGAGTGATCGACCAGTAACACGTTACAGATCAGCATGTTTAATAAAAACCTTTAATCATTAAAATACATTCACCTGCAGTACCTCCACAAAGCGCTAGGGGGACACAGGCACGTATTTATTCACATTACAGCATCTCTCACAGATATAAATAACATCATGTGAAGACTGAAGACTGCCAAGAGGTGCAGAGTAACAGTTACTCTGCAAGTAAATGTACTTAGTTACTCAGTAACTAAGAACATTTATTTAAAGAGCACTTTAAGGGTCTTTAAGTACTGTACTTATGTACATTATTTTGGTATTTTTTACTTCCAATTTTCAGTACTTTTACTTCTACTCCACTACATCTCAGAGGCAAATATTCTACTTTTTTTTTTACTTCTCTACAATTAATTGAGAACTTTAAAAACACATGCATAAAAGTTATAAAACATATTAATACAGTTATAAAACACATTAATAGAGTTATAAAACACATTAATAGAGTTATAAAACACATTAATACAGTTAAAAAAGTAAAGCAACTGACTTGTCATGGACAGACTGGAAAACTGCTGTGTGGACGCCATCTAGTGTCCATCAGCAAACACTACATGTGTCATGTGATTATTATGGATCTATAAATCAGTGTTTTAAACCTTTTATGTCAAGGACCCCCACATTAATGTATGCTTTTGGCCACGGACCCCCATCTGAGAATACTTTGTGCCAGGGACCCCCAGAAGAGAAGAGTTATGTTAAGAAATTCAACGTTATTCTAAATGTTGTGAGCTGGGCTCATTCAAAACAGCCCTAAAAACCCATCTTTCTGGAGGCCGAAAGAGGAGCTAGTACCAGTTTCCCTGTAGACAGACGACCCCCCCCCTCCTCTTTTTGTACATATTTTGTATTTCCTCATGCTTTTTTTGTATATAATTTTTTTATTTTTCCATGCTTCCCCCCCCCCCTTTCTTTTTGTACATATATTTTTAAATGCTTTTTTTGTACATAGTGGTACTTTTTCTGTATTATCTGTATTTTCATGTTGATTTTTGAACTGTTTGGTTGCTACTATATATGTCTATGAAATTAACTCAAGGACCCCAACGGAAACAAGTCCGCAAGGACTTTTTTGGCCAGACCTCTTAGACAAAAGCATTATAAATGTAACTGTGTTGTTTTACATTCTTTTGCCTAATAAAAAATTCAATCAATCAATCAAAAAAGCTTGTTTATCTGATATTTTTTAATACCCTAAAATATGGACAAAGTGGTTAAATGATTGTGATATTATATTCAGTCATTTAGATGGGGACCCCCTGGAACCTCCCCAAGGACCCCTGGGGGTCCCCGGACCCCACTTTGAGAACCAATGCTATAAATAATACAAGTTCATATTGATTCCATCATGTGTCCATAGATACTGCTTTTAAATACATATATATAAATATACTTATATATAGAACTTATATATACAACGTGTCGCTTTGCAACGCGTTGTGAGCTTGTAGATCGGCTATTTTAAATAGCCTAAGTATGCATAGAGCTGAAGTGGTTAATGCATGTTTTGTAATAATAATCAAAATCTACAAAGTAACTAGTAACTAAAGTTTTCAAATAATTGTAGTGTACATTTGCCTTTGCCTCTGAGATGTAGTGGAGTAGAAGTAAAAGTATTGAAAATTGGAAATAATCAAGTAAAGTACAAATACCCCAAAATTGTACTTAAGTACAGTACTTGAGTACATGTACTTATTTACTTTACACTGCTGCTGCACACAGGTGAAGATGATTTAGTGTTGATGAGTGAAAAGCAGTCTGTGGATCTATTCACTCTGCAGGGTGAACATCCGGTCAGAAAACGGAAATGGTTTGTCCATGTAACGTCCGGGTGAACGTGTTCAACGCACCGGATCCAGTAGGCGGGGCTTTAGACCGGATGTGAATACGGATTTAAAGCAGGCGCAGGCGCACTATGTCTGGTTTCAGACAGTTTGGTTTGCAACGCGTCACGCCCCTCTGCTGAAGGTAAACTAATGTTTGATTTATATCTAAAGTTTAAACACTCACTGTGTGGGGGTTTGTAGATCTAACCCGGCCATACGTTCATGTGTGTTTATAAATCTACTTTAGCCTTGGATCAAGACGGTCAGGGATTGTATTATTGATGGTGATCGAGTCTGATGTTTGTTGGTAGTTTTAAACGGCTCATAAATCCCCATAAATGAACCCAATCCAACACATAAAGTGTTTAAACACAAAGACACGGATGTAACTCGTCCATACGGGTCTGTTGTGCTCCTTAATATTATGTAAAGTTGAATAAAGATGCGTTTTAATCCCGTTTGTGTCTGAACGCCGTTCTAGTTCCACATTTACATGGAGTGTAATACCTGCGTTCACCTGCTGCAACACCGCCACGTTCCTAAATAGTTTGTAGTTCTGTGTTTGAGGCTCGTGCGTCTACATTTATGTATGTATTGTAAATATAAAGTGATTCTCTTAAAGCCACAGATGTTATCCGTACATACGGGGTGTTAGTTTTCAGTTAATATTCAGTATAGTTTAATAAATAAGTGTTTTAATCCCGTCTGAATGAACGTCATTGTATTTCCTGGATTACATGGGGTGTAATACCGGCGTTCACCTGCTGCAACAGCGCCACTTACACCCATTGAATGATGCAGTGATATTCTGACAGACCAGATTGAAACATGTATTTATTGAATAATATGGAATATTACTGAACATAAAGGGTCCGTATGGTGGGATAACATATGTGGCTTTGGGATAAACACTTTATATTTAGAATGTATGAATTTATCAAGCTTTTTGAGACTTTAACATGGAACTAAAACTCCAAACACTATTATTGGAGAGTGTTCAAGAATGTCATAGATGACATCATAATAATAATAATAATGACATTTTATTTGTACAGCACTTTTCACATTTCATACTTTTCATAAATTATCTAGAACAAAACAAATGTAAAAGCCTAAGGATAGAGATTAAACTGAGCTAAATTGTAACATAAGATAAATAACACTCAGGCAGGAGAATAAGTAATCTAAACTAAATATTCATATCAAAATCGATAAGAATAAATGTGAGTCTTGATCTAATACTAAATTAAACTATAATATGGTCTATCGGGAGGAAACCTCAGAATGTACAAAACTGTTACTTTTCAGGATTCAAAAATGGCAAAAGTATCAGATCTACAAGCTCATAACATGTTGCTTTGATCGTTTCAAGCTTGTAGATCTGCTACTGTTGATGCTTTTATGTGACGCTGTAGTTTGATCAAATAGGACGAGAGGTTTCTGCCCGACAACAACAAACGTACTTAACACTATATGTATATATACATATAGTGTTAAGTGTATACTTAGTGTATAATCAGTGATGAGCTGTGGATTTTGAGCTAGGGGGGCTCTATCTTCTGACGTCACGTGCACGCGCACGTGCATGCATGTGCACATAGCCAATCAGCTCAGTGCTAGTTGAAATACTGTATTCAACATGTGATTTTTAATGTAATTGTCTCCGCCAGGCCGAAAGGCATGGCGAGAGTATGTTTTCGCCCCTGTCCGTCCGTCCGTGTGTCCGTCCGTGTGTGTGTCCGTCCGTCATTCTGTCATTTTGTGTACAGCTAATCTCTGGCACCGTTGGCTTGATCGCAGAGAAACTGTACACACACACTCCCTGGATGCAGAGCAGAACCTCTGCCCCAAATTTTTCACATGGGCCTGTTATAGCGCCACCAGGAGGCCGCTTTTTGCAAAACACATTTTTGGACAGTACTCCTACAGGTTTTGGCCAAAAATCCCCCAAATCGGTACACAGTATCTCTATAGTCATTAAAAGAAACGGCTAATTTCAGATTTTTCATATTCCATCCTGATTGGCAAAATTGGCTTTCAAAGTTTGCAGGAGTACTCCGTTTCGAACAAAATGCCTCAAATCATGAACACAGCATGCAATTTCCGTGAAATTTTGCTCACACATTCCCATTAGGCCGAGGAAGAAATGCCATTTGAAAATGTTCAAATCAGCCTCATGGTGGCGCTGTAACAGGCCGATTCGTGTTTTTACCTATAACTACACCGATCAGTGTAAAACTTTGTATGCACACTCTCTAGAGGCCAAGGAAAAACCTTTGCCCTGCATTTTTCACATTTGCCTTTTATAGCGCCACCAGGAGGCAGACTTATGTAAAACAATTTTTTTTATATTAAGCCTTCAGATTTGATCCAAATTTCACGCAAATAGGTACACATGATCTCTATAGTCATGTGATCAAGACGGATCTGTTTGATTTTTCATATTCCATCCTGATTGGCTAACATTGACATGTAATGTTTGCAGGAGTGGCCCGTTTTGAACAAAATGCCGCAAATCATGAACGCAGCGTCCGATTGTGGTGAAACTTTGAATGCACATTGCACTACGTTGAGGAACCTTTTAACATTGGCATGTTATAGCGCCACCAGCAGGTCAAAATTAGCAAAACACATTTTTAGAACAAAATGCCTCAAATCATGCATGCAGTGTCCGATTGCCGTGCACAGCCTAGGAATAAATGGCACCCTTTTCACATTGGCCTATTATAGCGCCACCAGGAGGCCATAATAACCTACCTGACCTGGCGGAGACTTGTGCTCCGGTAGTTATATCTCTTATTATTTAGTTGCATTGTTAATTTGTTGTTTTTATTTTTGTTTCAATTAATTAATTATTCTTATTTTCCTTTTAGTTTGATATAAAAGCCCTTTACATAGACTCACCCACACATAAGTATTTAAAATAATCAGACAACTTGTCTTTGTCTTGTCTCAGAGAACTGGGTCCTCTTCTAAGCGATCCCCTTCACACTCTGCAGTGCAGAGACTGTTGTCTCTCATTGTGAGAGGAATGTACACATTCAATTCAAATCCATGGCTTTTCTCCAGTAGCCTAATGTTATGCAAAGCAGCCAGGTAGAGGCTATTGAGAACGGCTCGCCGCTGACGGCGCGAACCTTGAGAGGCTATTGTTTAAACTTTAAGGTGTTAAAGACCGCCGCTGACGGTGCGTGCTCGCGGGTGCATGTGAAGCACGCGCAAGCCCCCAGCCCCCATAGTGCCAGAGCTAAGGGGTCGCCGCCCCTGAGCACCCCCTACAGCTCATCCCTGTGTATAATAGTGTATACTTAGCATACTTGGGCAACTGGCGGCCCGGGGGCCACATGCGGCCCTCACTTTCACTTAATGTGGCCCACAGGTTAATATCAGAATAGTGATATATTATTATTATATTATTGATTTCAGCTGTTATGATTCCAAACATGCAATCATGACCCGCTTTATCAGTTTAATGACTTTATGTCCAATGTATTTGTATTTAAGTTCATAAAGTTAACTTAAGTTTAACTAAATGCATTTGAAATTAAATTAAAAAAAATACTTTTCAGGATTCCAATTAAAAAATTGAAAAAAATAAGTCAGGATTCCAATTCCAAAATAGCAGATCTGCTATTTTTGCTACTTTTGTGTGATGTACTAAAGTAAAAAAAAAGTAAAAATAAGGAGATAAAAAGGTTTCTGCCCGACAACAACAATATGCATTGTGTTCCTCTGGAGTGAGTGTGTAAATATAGTGGCCCTCTACATCATCAAAGTTGCATCACCTCTGCACTATAGCCTAATTAAAAACTCTATTTTTATTTATTATTCTACAATATATTAAATGTAATGTTGGTGTATATCTGTGTCTTGCAGGTTAATCATGAGGTGACCTTCAGCAGAGTGGACTAAATCTACTTCATACAGTGAGTTAAAAACGCTGAGTCATGGCTCCTAGCTATGACTCAGCGTTTGACTCTCTGTATGAGTTCTACAGTGAAGGTCCTGGATGGATGGAGTCATCAGGAGATAGCTGGTAATAGAGTGTCTGTAACTCAGGACAAGGGGCTTGAAGATGGAACCTCGATGGAGTCGACGCAGCAACGAGCCCTGAGAGCTGAAACGTATAACGGTGCCAACGAACGCTCTCCGTTGAGATACAAGGCGTACGGTGCTCGGGACGTGGTGCCATACAACCTACGCGGCTCTATTAATACCAGCTATCTTCAACCACGCGGTGGAAGACCCCACACGGTACGTACCTGGATCACACCTCAACACTATAAACTATAGGGCTGTGTCACCATTAAGACCATTTTAAGATTTTTCTATTCAAAAATGGCAGATATACAAGCTCATAGCGCGGCACCGAGTGCTGCACTATGAACTTGTAGATCTGCTATTCTTTTGAAAAATCTTGAAAATGTGTGCAAATTATTGAATTTATATATTTTTTTAACTAAAATCTTTCTGGAACAAAATATTTTGAGATGGGGGTCCACGGACAAATATATATAATTTTGGGGGTCCTTGATATGGAAAAAGTTTGAGAACCACTGAGATTATATTATAGCAACATATGTTTTTTTCAAAAAACTGTTATGATTTAGAAGACATTTGTAGAATCCCCCCAGAAGCAAAGATTTGAGTTAAAAATGTTCGCTTTAAAGATTTGCACACATTTTCACGATTTATTAAAAGAAAAATGCAGATTTACAAGCACTGATGCCGCGCTATGAGCTTGTAGATTTTTGAATAGCCTAAAGAAATCAAAAAATGACACAGATGCGTTCCCGGTCTTAAAGGGTTAATGATTTAATTGTGTTTGGCGTTGAACATTAAACATGTGAATGCAATTATTATTTTACCCGCTTTTAGGCTTCTTAAACACAAGTTGCACAAGGCAGATATGACAAATAATAATATACATAATTTAATTACTTTTATACTAAAAAACACATTAATAGTGGAATTAGCGGAGTGGAAATGGACGATCTACAAGCCCAACGTGACATGTTTTGGAGCTGGTAGATCTGCTGTTCCCACAATTAAAAAAAAAAAAGTTTGAAAATACATGAACATTTTGAACATGGTAACGATTATGAGGATTGTGCAAAACATTGTGAGCATTATGCATGTCATTGTGACAGGTCTAGTAAACCCTAGAGTTTGTTTCAACATTCTGCCTACGTGTTCTGGAGAAATTGGTGACCTGACAAAAGATGTGTCCATCTTGTGGACTTCACATCATGTCAAACATCCAAAGTTAAATCACTGCTGTTAGTTTATGAACAGAGTTGCTCTGTCACATTGATGTTCGTGTGAAGTCTACGAGATGGTCACATGTTTTCTGAAGGTCACCAATTTCACTGTAACACCACCGGCACCATTGTAGGAGGGAGGCACAAACTGAGTTCTGGAATCGGCGGCCATATTGGAAATAAATTGGGCCTCTTCCTCACTTCCCTTCACAGGTGTTACCAATGATGCTAATGAAGGCTCTGTTCCAAATGGACCCTTATGGGTGTATAACTCTGAGTGTATATGTCACAGTACGTTTGGAGAACCAGTACGATTGAAGACAGAGCGCTCGTTTTTAGGCACGGGGCTCCTTCGGGGCGAGGCGGGGCTTTTCGAGACAGGGTTTATTAGCGAGGCTCGCGAGGAGGAGGAGGAGGAGGACGGCGCTGCGAGGCGGGGGGTTATTACGCGAGGCTCGCGAGGAAGAGGAGCCTCCTCCTCCTCCTCCTCCTCCTCGCGTTTTAAACCGTCCCGTCCTCTCCTTCTCTCCTTCTCCTCCTCCTCCGAGGAGGAGAAGGAGAGCGCGGAGAGGCGGGGCTTTGATGCGCCGACGGAGACCTGTCTTTTGTTGTTCCCCCCCACATAGCAACCAGGAAGCTACGCTAGGGGAACCATAATATCTATGAGGGGAACGCTGAACACGCGTTCACACGCACGGCGCGCCGACTTAGTGGAGCTTGAGGCCGAGGAAGCGCGCCCTCGCGCCTCCAGGCGCGAGTGCCCGCGGTGACCGGCCGACGCTCCACTAGTCGACTCAGCGCCGTTTGATTTGTAAACCGATAGGGACAGAATAGTTCTTTTCATGGATCTGTGTGTGTGTGTGTGTGTGTGTGTGTGTGTGTGTGTGTGTGTGTGTGTGTGTGTGTGTGTGTGTGTGTGTGTGTGTGTGTGTGTGTGTGTGTGTGTGTGTGTGTGTGTGTGTGTGTGTGTGTGTGTGTGTGTGTGTGTGTGTGTGTGTGTGTGTGTGTGTGTGTCAGGGAGAAAGTAAAACAAAAGCCAGAACACAATAAAAGTATCTAAACAGTCCTGCTTTCAATAAACCAAAAAAAGCATGAGCGTGTGTGTGCGCGTGTGTGTGTGTGTGTGGCCATATATGTTTGTGCACAAGCCTGGCTTGTGGCTCCCTCTAGTGCTGGGTGGGTGGTAAAAACGAGCGCGCATTCTTCAATCGTACTGGTTCTCCAATCATACTGTAACATATAGATGGAAACAAATTACAGTCCATTTGGTTCCATCTGTACACTGAGTTGTGGGGTCTTTGAGAACCACTGTGTTACACTAAATGGAACAGAGCCTTCATTAGAACCACTGTGCTACACTAAATGGAACAGAGCCTTCATTAGAACCACTGTGTTACACTAAATGGAACAGAGCCTTTATTAGAACCACTGTGTTACACTAAATAGAACAGAGCCTTCATTAGAACCACTGTGTTACACTAAATGGAACAGAGCCTTCATTAGAACCACTGTGTTACACTAAATGGAACAGAGCCTTCCTTAGTATCATTGGTAACACATGGGAAGGAAGTAAGGAAGAGGCCCAATCCTTGGCCAAATGAATATTCATTTTGGGGGTCCTTGATATGAAAACTTTTGAGAGCCGCTGTCTTTAGTTGTTTCTGAAACTTGATGATAAGCATTGTGTAGACTTTACTTGAACATGGTGTTTGATACAGGAACAGACGCACCTCTTTGTTAAATTGGTTATTTTTCTCCTAAAATATAAAACAAATGAAGAATTTGCAAAATGGTGTTAAAGCAGGGTTCCTGCACCATTTTGAAAGTAAAATGTAAGACTTTTTAAGACTCTTTTAAGACCTCAACAAATATAATTCAAGACCCAAATAAATGTTGCAACAATGTTTTCCTGTTGAAATTGGTCAATGGGAGTGCAGGCCAGCGGGTGGTAAAACCTCTATTAACCCATTAAGACCGGGAACGCATCTGTGTGTCATTTTAAGATTTCTTTGGCTATTAAAAAATAGCAGATCTACAAGCTCATAGCGCCGCGCTGTGGGCTTGTAGATCTGCTATTTTTTCAAAATCGTGAAAATGTTTGCAAATTTTTGAACATATATATTTTTTATTTTAAAGCGAACATCTTTAACTCTGTTACACCTTCTGGGGGTCCCTTGAACAACATATTTTGAGATGGGGGGGGGGGGGGGGGTCCACGGCCAAATACATAACATTTTTGAGAACCACTGATATTATAGCAACATAAGTTTTTTCAAAAAAACTAGGATTTAGAATACAGGTAGAATCCCCAGAAACAAAGATTTGAGTTAAAATATACATATTCAAAGCCCACGATTTTCCAAAAAAATAGCAGATCTACAAGCTCATAGCACGGCTATGGGCATATATATATATTTTGTTATCAAAGGCTGTGAGTGTTGTTTACTACTAAAAGCCTTTACAGATTGATTCTCATCTTATCTCTGGCTGGTAATATAAAATAAATATCACCCTTTTTAAAATAGACATTTGTATTTTTCTAGAGCAGGCCTTTAAAAATCGTGTGTGTGTGTGTGTGTGTGTGTGTGTGTGTGTGTGTGTGTGTGTGTGTGTGTGTGTGTGTGTGTGTGTGTGTGTGTGTGTGTGTGTGTGTGTGTGTGTGTGTGTGTGTGTGTGTGTGTGTGTGTGTGTGTGTGTGTGTGTGTGCACAACAAGCGTCCAAGTTGATTTACTTCTGATCAGTCGAAAAGTTTTTCCTATCACTTGAAACTGTTGCCTGATGACAGCTGAGGGGAAGCGTCCCTCGTTTTTATTCCACATAATTGTAACCGGTGACATCTGTTCTATAGCATACATTTGTCGTTAGCACTTAGCCCTCAGTAGCATGCTCTGTTGCAACAAACTACTGTCAAACAGCGCTCAACTACTGCTATCTTTGTCGAACAAAACGGTCGCGGAGGCTATGCTTTTTGTCCAATGCCCACTTAAATGAGCTTCTGAGCTTACACAGACACCTGGAGCAAATTAATAAACAAGCGACACAACAGCGCTGACGGCCGGGCAACGAGACAAGCTCGTCAACTCCGGCTGAGTGAATGAGAGAGAGAGGGGGAGAAGAGAGACAGGGGAGGGCGGGGCTATTAGCCTATGGAACACACTGACATGCTGCAGTGTGTGCGTCTCTCAACACAGTGGGAGATATGGAGGAGCGTACTGATAATATATCTTTATGGAAAACTCAACACTAGAATACGCACAGATGTTTATGGCCTTCATATTCCCATGAGCCTTAAAAACATCATCTTCAAATGTAATACCTACGGTCAAATTTAAGACAAATTAAGACTTTTTAAGGACCCGCGGGAACCCTGTAAAGGGATAGTTCACACCCAAAATTACTTATTTTTTCCTATGTATTAGTCACCTTATGGAGAGTTGAATTTATGGATATGTTTTCGTTTTTGTCTCATTCCTAAGACAATAATTTAATGACCTGCAGCGGTTCCGGTAGGACACACAAAGAGTCTCCTTTGTGTCTCCTACCGGAACCGCTGCCTACCGGTCCATAATTCAAGTCTCCATGGGGTGACTAATGGATAGAAAAAAAGTGTGTTTTTGTATTCCTTTAAGTAATGTAAAGTATACATGATGTGAACATGTACGGTACATCATTATCAGACCTAAACATATTGTTTTATGCCCACAGTGGCTGTAGGAGACAGGTTTTGTAGCAATTGTAGAAATATTAGGCCTCAAATGTCAAATGTTCATGCATCTTCAAATCATGTACTTAAGTTATTAATGACTTACTTTGAGGAAAATAAATGGCCAATTACACATTGAAGGGCCCACTTTTCCCAGGTGCCCACTCTGCTGGTTACATAATCACAAATCATTTGAGGTAATCGCAATTGTTTTGCATAAAATCGCCATCGTTTCCATGTTGAAAAATGTTCATGCATTTTCAAACATGTTCATAAAATGGAGGAAATGGCCGATCTACAAGCTCACAACGCGCCATGATTGCGACGCGCTGTGAGCTTGTAGATCGCCTAAACAATAGAAAGTCAAGTCAGGTAATATGGCATTCAATTCATCTTAAGTTATTTGTTATATCTGCCCTGTTTACGAAGCCTAAAAGCCAGCCAAAAATGACATTTTTTTAATCCTATTCAATGCCAAACAAACATCTCAATTATTTGGGACAATAACTCAAGTAAAATGCCATAATGGTGACACAGCCCTGTCAGTAACCAGCATATGGCTCTACAGACCATCATGGCTTCCAAAATGTCACCCTGTAGACCTGCTCAACTCAACGTGTTTGTTGTTTCTTTTTTGTGTCTTTACAGAACATGAAGATGACAAGAAGAAGACGTCCGTAAGGTAGGAACTCTACGCTGCTGTTGCTGCTTGCTGTGTGCGGTGAAGATGGCAGGAAGGTAGGAACCTTTTGATTGCAGCTGCTGCTTGTTAAGGGGGCTACATGCTACCATACCATGTATGTGGTCATTCGCGTCGTGTGGCGTCATTTGTGGATAAAGCTTCGTCATGTCGGTCCACATCACATAGGACCATGTGCCCTGTATGTGATGTATGTGATTTATTTATAGTTTCACGTAATTTGCGGCTAAAGCTTTGGTCACGTCGGTCCACATCACATGTAGCCCCATTAACCCTGTGTTTACAGCCATCTATGCTGTAGGTCTGTGCAAACTAACAGAGAAAGCAAATGATGTCCGTTGTGTCATTTGCTTCCTTTATTAGTGTTTTTATTTTATTTGCTGTTGTCTGAGTCGTGGCTGCTGTTGAAGGTAAGTGATAGTAGTGACACGGTCTATCATTGGTTGTCGGGCAGAAACCTTGTATGTCCATATTTAAACACAATAAATATCTTTACTTGGTCATACTACAGTGTCACACACTAAAGCAGTACAAACAGCCGATCTACAAGCTCACAACGCAAAGATCATGATAATTACATTGGATCCATTGGAACACAGGTTCTTTTTACCAGCTTGCAAAGCACGCTGGTCTAAGAAGAGTCTAGTCAACACTTTCTAATCATTGGCTGCCCTTTAAGCCAATGGGGATACTTTCCCATACTCTGAACTCCCAAGCTATGGTACTAGACACGCCTCTCGCCTCTATGGCAGTGTTGCCAGATTCTGAGTCCATTTAAAAAGTAACGGTTTTGGACATACAAGGTTTCTACCTGACCTCCATACTTTAACTTCCCCTCTTTTCTCTATTATTTGCTTTAATAAAGTTATTCTTTTTTTGTTTTCTAGTGTGTCTTTGATTACTCAGAATGACACTCTTTATAAAGTCTGTTATTTCTTTCTTCTTGCCCGTCTATTGCACTAGTTCTCCACTAGTGATTTTTGTGAACAAATGGAACCAAATGGACCCGTCACTGGTCCATTTGGTTCAATTTGTAGTACTGACAGCATACAGTATACGTATACTAGGCTGTTTATGTAATGACAGGGTACAGTATATGTAGGCCTACGCTAAGCTGTATAATATAGTGACAGGGTACAGTATACGTATACTAGGTTGTATAATATAGTGACAGGGTACAGTATGCGTATACTAGGTTGTATAATATAGTGACAGGGTACAGTATGCGTATACTAGGTTGTATAATATAGTGACAGGGTACAGTATGCGTATACTAGGTTGTATAATATAGTGACAGGGTACAGTATGCGTATACTAGGTTGTATAATATAGTGACAGGGTATAGTATGTGGCTCTTGGTCACATAGCAAACTCACATAGTTAAACCTATTTGTGCTATTTTTGATAAAGTTCAAAATATAGCTTTTTTTGCCCTGTCATAGTATCAAGTAATTTTTTTTTTGTTTTAACCGTAAAATTTGCATCAGCATCGTTGGCGTAGCGCCGCTTGCGTTGCGTCACTTAACGGGTGGCGGGCCAGCGGTTTGCGTCGTTTGTGTTCAATGCCCGTCATTCGTGAAGAATATTAAGTAAGAAAGGACTGGACCAGTGTATTTTTATTATTGGGTCACGGCCAGCGTTTGTGTGATTTATGTCTCGTATCGTTGCGCGTAATTTGATTTGCGTCGTGTCTCAGGATTTCACGTCATGTGCAGGTAAGTCTTCATCACGTCAGCCCACATCACATAGGCCATAGTGTGTGTGTAGTGTAGTGTAGATATGTGGTGTGGATTGATGTGATGTATGTGTTGTCATTTCACAACATATGCGGGTAAACCTTCATCACATTTGATTTGCGTCTCGTCTTCACGCCACGTCCGTCATGTGCAGGTAAGGCTGCATCACGTCAGCCCACATCACATATGACCATACAGGGCCGTATGTGATGTGGATTGATGTGATGTATGTGTTGTGTCATTTCACAACATATGCGGGTAAAGCTTCATCACGTTAGTCCACGTCACATATGAACACATGTGGAGGTATGTGATGCATGTCGTCCTTTACGTCGTGTCTCGTGTCGCTTCACGTCATTTGATTGGCGTTGTACCGTTTCAGGTTATTTGCGTGTAAAGCTTCATCACGTCAGGCCACATCACATTACTGGTCGTATGTGATGTGGATTTATGTGATTTTGTGATTATTTAACGACATTTGCGGATAGCTCGTCATTCACATCGGTCTGCATTTTTTTCTTTTAGGCGAGGTACACGCCGTTGTTTAGGTCAGAACAGGTAGAGATGTAGGGCCATCATTCATATCATATGCATTTAATCACTTTGGTTATTCCTGTTGCTTGTGTTGTATGTTGTGTATTAATGTTATTCATAGTGTTGTATGTTGTGTACTAATGTCATTCATAGTGTTGTATGTTCTTCATGTTGTTGCTGTATTGCTGACAAATATTGGCACAATTGATTTTGCGTTGCGTCATTTGCGGTAAAGCTTCATCACGCCAATCCACATCACATATGACCAGTATGTGATGTGAAGGTGTGTGACGGATGTCGGCATGTGCATCACGTATAGTTACTCGTTATTTGTGCCGTCATTTGCGAGTAAAGCTTCATCATGTCAATCCACATCACATAATAATAATATAATAAAAAATAATATAATATAAACGATACATACGACCATATGACCAGTATGTGATGTGGACATCGTTTCACGTTATTTGCGGACAATGCTCGTCATTTGGCAGGAGAAGAATGAAGTAAAGGACTGATGCTGGACTGATGCAGAGAACATGAAGCAAAGAATGCTGCTGCCATTGCGTCATATGCGCCTCGTATCATTTATGTCAATCGTCCACAAATGACGTAAATTATACGAGTCTGTATCTCTCCCCCTGGTGAGTAGGTTGGTGAATGTAATGCACATTACAAAGTGATTTCGTTAAAGCTACTATAGATAAATGCACCATTTAAATTGTAAACTTTGAATTGAACTCGTAGGCATCAGCTAGCAGCCACTGTGACACTGTAAGAGGCAGCTCAGTCACTGTAGACTGTATTACTTCTGGAAAATGAAATGAACATTAGTCATAACTGTGTGATTGCATTCTAAACATTAGTCATAACTGTGATTGCATTTCAAACATTACAGTCATAACTGATTGCATTTCAAACATTACAGTCATAACTGTGATTGCATTTCAAACATTACAGTCATAGCTGTGTGATTGCTTTTCAAACATTACAGTCATAGCTGTGTGATTGCATTCTAAACATTACAGTCATAACTGTGATTGCATTCTAAACATTACAGTCATAACTGATGTCAGTATATATGTGTAAGCTCTATATTTAACAGCTACCAGGCATTGTGACACTGCAGAGGTTCCCAAACCTTTTAGCTCAGGACCCAAACTAGTGAAAATAATAGATTTGCAAGCTCACAACGAGCATGTACATCTATTTTCACAACCTATTTTTTTTGTTTCTAATGTATTGCTTAGATTTGTTTTCACGAAAAAGCACACGAAATTGCTTGCTTCTGACATGTGCTTTTAATTCATTTTAATTTGACTATTTGACCCCAGGTTAGTCGCTAATGAATCTGGATCTGAAATTAACAAACAAACAATGGCTAAAACACACTGGAATGTAAATATTATCATAACGTTTTAGCTCGAGACCCAAAAGAGAAATGTGATTTCTCCCTGGGACCTAGTGAAAATGGCAGATCTACAAGCTTGGCTTGTAGATCTGCTATTTTCATTACTCTTATTTTAATATTTTAAATGGAATTTCTTTGATTTTTGTTTTTAAATGTTCTTTTGAAACATGAGAACTTTTTACTTCTCTAAATGTTTTATTTTATTCATGTAAAAATAATTGTAGGATACTAAAAGGAAAGAGGAATATAAACTGACTGATCTAAAAAACAAATTAAAACTGTCAGAAATAAAGACTTAAGGAAAACTCCTTAGACCAGAGACTAAGAAAATATATTCTTATTTTATTTTTTCCATGTTCATAAAGTGCTCCAAGTGCTCAAAGTGAAAAGTGCAGCAACACACATTTAGGTCATAGGACCATCGTCAGTGCTATATCATCAGATACAATCATTTGCTGTTAAAGCTTCATCACGTCAGTCCACATCACATAATGACCGTAGTGTAGTGTAGTGTAGTATGTGATGTGGATTTATGTGTTGTCATTTGTGGGTAAAGCTTCATTATTCACGCCGGTCAGTAGGCAAGGCACTGACGATGGTCCTTTGACCCAAACGTTTGCTGCTGCACTTTTCACTTTTAGCACTTGGAGCTGAGTTTTCCTTAAGGTTTTTGTGGAGTGAGTCTTTTCTTCAACCGGTTTTCCTTTTGTATAAAGATGTTAACATGGCTTTCCTTTAAAAATGATCTTATTTGTGAAACTTAATTACATGTTGCTCATGTACAGAGTGTTAATCGATAGGGTTATGTCTTCATCTGCCGTAGTTGTAGATATTTGAAATGTGTAAATCAGTGCTTCTCAACCTTATTCTGGATCTGACCACTTAACATGGCAGCCGTGTTAAATGGACAGATGGGTGGGCCTTTTCAGAGCATGCTTTAATGACCAATCAATCCATTGGAACTAACTCATTAAATTGGTATCACTTTTTTATATTAAATCTTAATGTTTTTGACAATTACTTGGGCGGAGAATCACTGGTTTAAATTTCAACTAAATGTAAGTTGTATGTTAAACAAATAAAGAAAATAAATAAATGTTTGCTAATATTATTTTCCCTACTTTATGGAACTGCTTTTTTTTTAATTTACTTTATGAAATTTGTTTGCGCTTGTGAGCTTGTAGATCTTCACTCTTGGAGATTTTCACTCATTTTCTTTTCTTTATGGAATTTCCTATTTAGCATTTTCTTAAAATACATTCTTTTTGATTTTTTTGATTTTCGTGACATTGATCTTGTAGATCGGCTATTTTCACTTTTCATAATGTTTTTGGGACAGCAACAATATTCCAATATGTCGTATCTGCTCCGTGCAGAACAAACCGATATCATTTTCAAATGTATTTAATAAATTACACTGTTCAATGAACTGTAATCCACGGCCAATTACCTGCTCGAAGCTTTGATTGATTGAATACTTTATTAACTGGTTCGGGGGGGGGGGGTTATTTACTCATGACCCAAGAGTCCCGACCCATAACTTGGGAAACAGCGGACCAGGGTCCATTTGTTGCATTAAATGTATGAGGTTCTTTTGAAATAACTTTTTATTTCTGTAAATGTTTTATTTTATTATTTTAAAAATTGTAGGAAACAAAAGGAAAGAGGAATATTTACTGACTGTAGCTGGTCTCAAAACAAAGGAAAATTGGCAGAAATAAAGACTCACTCCATAAAGATCTTAAGGAAAACTCCTTAGACAGAGACTAAGAAAATATATATATTTTATTTTTTTCCATGTTCATAAAGTTCTCCAATGGCTCAAAGTGAAAAGTGCAGCAACACACATTTAGGTCATAGGACCATCGTCAGTGCTATATCATCAGATCTAATCATTTGCTGTTAAAGCTTCATCACGTCAGTCCACATCACATAATGACCGTAGTGTAGTGTAGTGTAGTATGTGATGTGGATTTATGTGTTGTCATTTGCGGGTAAAGCTTAATTATTCACGCCGGTCAGTAGGCGAGGCACTGACGATGGTCCTTTGACCCAAACGTTTGCTGCTGCACTCTTCACTTTTAGCACTTGGAGCTCTTTATGAGCATGACAAAATAAAACACTAATATATTTTCTTAGTCTCTGTCTAAGGAGTTTTCCTTGAGGTTTTTGTGGAGTGAAAACATGGCTACCTATTTATGGTCTGTTCATGAATTTTCCATGGCCAGTAATTTGGGATCAATATAAGTAGGAAAAAAGGCTGTTATTTTAGTCCGGACTTGTCCTTTAACATGTCAGGTGTTAACATGGCAGCCTTGTTAAGTGGATAAACTAAATTGGGACTGACGGGATAGATGAGGGAGGTCAGCAAGAGTTTTTTTTTGCAAATATTAATTTGAATATCTGTTAGTTTATTGTATCTATTATCTGTATTTTGTTTTTTTTTGTTGTACTGTTAATTATTGACATGTATTTTGTGCTATTTTCCTGTTTTCTTCTTGGTCGTCATGACTTCATGGGCCTGTCAAAATTATTATATATTATAAAGCATTAGTCTTTGATGGATAATATCATGGATGGATAATATCATTGGAAATTATGTAATATTTGCTAAAAAAATATTTCAGTTGTAATGTATGTTTTGTTTTAACTTCCGTATTTTAATGTGATATTTTTATTTAAATTGTATTTATTGTTTGTTTATTGTATTCTTTTTTTTTTAATAAAAGGCGCTATATCACTAAACATTACCGTATCTAATATCAATAGGCTCATCATCTGTAACTGTACAGCTGTGCTGCTTCAGGAATTCTATGTGACCAACAGCGTAACTCATCATTGTTGTAATGTGAAGAGACTCCTCTTCAGACTCCACCTCAGCCTGTAGAGATGTGGTGGAGTAGAATTAAAAGTACTGAAAATTGGAAATACTCCAGTAAAGTAAAAAATACCTCAGATGCTGGGTTCATTTGTTGACCTGGCATCCTATAGTTTCTATGTACAGATTATTAATTTATTATACTGTTTAGACTGATGCTAGGTTCTTGGTTTACCTGTGATCCTAGTTTACTGAGACACTACACTGTCTCTGCATTCTATGTATGTGTTTACCTTGTTTATTGTAAGTCACTCTGGATAAAGAGTATAGATGAATATCTACATTGTAAATTGTGAAGTGACTTTACTGTTGAAATGTAAATGAGTGAATGTTACCATGTGATTGTTTTAAATTAGTGTGAATGTTACCATGTGATTGTAAATAACAACAAAACAAAGGCTCTGGTGTGGTTCTCCTGGTTTACCGGGACAGGGTTCAATTCCCTGCAGTGCCCTACTCATAGTGTTGTATTTACCCTTTATATGGTTTTATTCTTTATGTTCATTGTGTTGTATTTACCCTTATGTGGTTTATTTTATCTTTATGTTCATAGTGTTGTAGTTACCCTTTTATATGGTTTTATGTTTTATTATTTGTGTTCATTGTGTTGTATTTACCCTTTATATGGTTTTATGTTTTATTATTTATGTTCATAGTGTTGTATTTACCCTTTATATGGTTTTATTTTTTATTATGTTCATAGTGTTGTATTTACCCTTACATGGTTTGTTTTATTCTTTATATTCATTGTGTTGTATTTACCCTTACATGGTTTGTTTTATATTCATTGTGTTGTATTTACCCTTACATTGTTTGTTTTATTTTTATATTCATAGTGTTGTATTTACCCTTTATATGGTTTTATGTTTTATTATTTATGTTCGTAGTGTTGTATTTACCCTTACATGGTTTGTTTTATTTTTATATTCATTGTTGTATTTACCCTTACATGGTTTGTTTTATTTTTATATTCATTGTTGTATTTACCCTTACATGGTTTGTTTTATTTTTATATTCATTGTGTTGTATTTACCTGGTTTATTCTTTATGTTCATTGTGTAGGGTTGGGATCCTTCATTATCATTATAATTGTTGATGACCAAATGGACCATTACAGGTCTGTAACTCTTTATGTACAAATGGAACCAAATGGACCCGTTATGGTGGTCCTTGAAATGTAAAAGTTTGAGGACCACTGGTATTGTAATGGTTTATCAGACGTGAAGTCCACACACCAGCTCTGACAGTGTGATGGATACGGTTCCAAATGCTAACGCAGCTACAAGCTCTTAGCCTGTCTCAAAGTGGGTCCGGGGACCCCCAGGGGTCCTTGGGGGGATTTCAGGGGGTTCCCAGCTAAAGTAGAATTAGTCATGCCCAGAGTATGTAATGGTTTCAAAAAAACATTACATACTCTGGACATGACTAATTCCTGGAACTGGAAAAAAAACTATAATACTCGGGGCATGACTAGTAGCATCATAAACATTTTAACCACTTTATCCATTTATATGTTTGCAATTCAAAAATAGCAGATCTACAAGCTCACAGCGCGTCACTTTGTGCCGCGCTGTGAGCTTGGACATCTGCTATTTTTGAACATTTTCGAAGGCCCGCTCTTGTCCCCCGACGGCCAGGACGCGCTCGCCTCTTTCGCCGTTTCCATGCTATGATCCCTGCCGAGACAAAGGGAAGATCTCCCACCACCCAGCTGGGTGGAGGGTTTTCCGCGAAAAAAGTCCGGAATTCTGTGTGCGATCTGTTCTAACATTAATCGAGTATTGATTCCAAGTCCTTGGAATCTATAAGCGAATAATAGTTGCCCCTCCCTACCGGCGTCTATGAGGTATATGTTGCATTCTGACTTTGACTCTTGCCTTGAAGACGACTGTGTCCGCCGGGATATGACTCTTGTCTGGAAGGGTATAACTATTCTCTACGCTGCACGGTCTTTTGATATGACATTCTAGTCATTAAATCCATGCAATAATAATCCTCAATAATAATCCTGAAGTCGTAAAGACTGCTAATTTGGGGTGTGGCGATCAAGCTCAGCGTAGCCATTTAGCACAAATATAATATTTGAGTTGATATAATACATAATCATGAATAAAAAGTTATTAATAAAAATTAATAAAAAATTATTTGAGTAAACGATAATAAATCATGGTTATCGATTTACAGAAGTACAAGTAACTAAAAGGAAGTACAATTAACAAAAAAAGTTCAAGTTCTGATTACTTAACTTTAATACAAACTTTTTAGGTAAATGATTGCCTGAAAAGTTTTGAGTATTGATACTTTTAATTAAGTAAAACATTTGAGTACTGGAACACTATAAATGAAGCTGATAAATGGGTACTCTCTCCTGATTAGAGTTTTTGTCGCCTACCTGAACATGTTTATTAAAGAGCTGGAGAGACTGGGAGACTCCTGTTACTGAACAAACACAAGTTGAAAATAACTTTATACTTAACTTTTTATTCTGGGGGAAACATTCTTCAAAAATAGCAGATCTACAAGGCTACAAGCTTGTAGATCTTCATTTGTTGTTTCTGGTTTATTATTGTTGTTGAAGGCAACTGTTCATCACACAGCTCATCACATTAAGACTTATTTAAGGCAACCACCACCATTGTATTGTGAAGTAATTGTAGTATTAGTCTGTAGTAAATTCTGAAGAACAGTAACAACGGAAACCTGTGATCAGTGTTGCCATGTCTGCTTATTATGTGTATGTTATTAAGTGACTTTGGGATTGTTTGTTTGCAAAGTGGCTTATAAATAGTGGTGTTTGTCGTTTTTTGGGCTTCCTTCCTAAATGTTTAAACCAGTGGTTCTCAAACTTGTCACTTTAGAGCAGATGGTCTGTTTACAGACTTTATCTTCAACCTGTAAATAAGTCAAGAAGCAAAAGACACTGGTATGGAACTCCCGGTTTACTAGGATGGGGTTCAATTGATTCCCTGCCGTGTCTGCTGATTGCAGATTAAGTGTAGTAAGTAAAGTATTATAGTTTAGTCAGTTCCAGGAATTAGTCATGCCCAGAGTATGTAATGGTTTAAAAAAAACCATTACATACTCTGGACATGACTAATTCCTGGACCTGGAAAAAAGTTCCAGGAATTAGTCATGCCCAGAGTATTTAATGGTTACATTACATACTCTGGACATGACTAATTCCTGGAACTGGAAAAAAACTATAATACTCGGGGCGTAACTAATTCCTGGAACTGAAAAAAAGTTCCAGGAATTAGTCTTGCCCAGAGTATGTAATATTAAAAAAAAAACATTACATACTCTGGACATGACTAATTCCTGGAACTGGAAAAAAACTATAATACTCGGGGCATGACTAATTCCTGGAACTTTTTTTTCAGTTCCAGGAATTAGTCATGCCCAGAGTATGTAATGGTTTAAAAAAAACCATTACATACTCTGGACATGACTAAATCCTGGAACTGGAAAAAAAACTATAATACTCGGGGCATAACTAATTCCTGGAACTGAAAAAAAGTTCCAGGAATTAGTCATGCCCAGAGTATGTAATGGTTTAAAAAAAACCCATTACATACTCTGGACATGACTAATTCCTGGAACTGGAAAAAAACTATAATACTCGGGGCATGACTAATTCCTGGAACTTTTTTTTCAGTTCCAGGAATTAGTCATGCCCAGAGTATGTAATGGTTTAAAAAAACCCATTACATACTCTGGACATGACTAATTCCTGGAACTGGAAAAAAAACTATAATACTCGGGGCATAACTAATTCCTGGAACTGAAAAAAAGTTCCAGGAATTAGTCTTGCCCAGAGTATGTAATATTAAAAAAAAAACATTACATACTCTGGACATGACTAATTCCTGGAACTGGAAAAAAACTATAATACTCGGGGCATGACTAATTCCTGGAACTTTTTTTTCAGTTCCAGGAATTAGTCATGCCCAGAGTATGTAATGGTTTAAAAAAACCCATTACATACTCTGGACATGACTAAATCCTGGAACTGGAAAAAAAACTATAATACTCGGGGCATAACTAATTCCTGGAACTGAAAAAAAGTTCCAGGAATTAGTCATGCCCAGAGTATGTAATGGTTTAAAAAAAACCCATTACATACTCTGGACATGACTAATTCCTGGAACTGGAAAAAAACTATAATACTCGGGGCATGACTAATTCCTGGAACTTTTTTTTCAGTTCCAGGAATTAGTCATGCCCAGAGTATGTAATGGTTTAAAAAAACCCATTACATACTCTGGACATGACTAATTCCTGGAACTGGAAAAAAAAACTATAATACTCGGGGCATAACTAATTCCTGGAACTGAAAAAAAGTTCCAGGAATTAGTCATGCCCAGAGTATGTAATGGTTTAAAAAAAACCCATTACATACTCTGGACATGACTAATTCCTGGAACTGGAAAAAAAACTATAATACTCGGGGCATGACTAATTCCTGGAACTTTTTTTTCAGTTCCAGGAATTAGTCATGCCCAGAGTATGTAATGGTTTAAAAAAACCCATTACATACTCTGGACATGACTAATTCCTGGAACTGGAAAAAAAACTATAATACTCGGGGCATGACTAATTCCTGGAACTTTTTTTTCAGTTCCAGGAATTAGTCATGCCCAGAGTATGTAATGGTTTAAAAAAAACCATTACATACTCTGGACATGACTAATTCCTGGAACTGGAAAAAAAACTATAATACTCGGGGCATGACTAATTCCTGGAACTTTTTTTTCAGTTCCAGGAATTAGTCATGCCCAGAGTATGTAATGGTTTAAAAAAACCCATTACATACTCTGGACATGACTAATTCCTGGAACTGGAAAAAAAACTATAATACTCGGGGCATAACTAATTCCTGGAACTGAAAAAAAGTTCCAGGAATTAGTCATGCCCAGAGTATGTAATGGTTTAAAAAAAACCCATTACATACTCTGGACATGACTAATTCCTGGAACTGGAAAAAAAGTATAATACTCGGGGCATGACTAATTCCTGGAACTTTTTTTTCAGTTCCAGGAATTAGTCATGCCCAGAGTATGTAATGGTTTAAAAAAACCCATTACATACTCTGGACATGACTAATTCCTGGAACTGGAAAAAAACTATAATACTCGGGGCATAACTAATTCCTGGAACTGAAAAAAAGTTCCAGGAATTAGTCTTGCCCAGAGTATGTAATATTAAAAAAAAACCATTACATACTCTGGACATGACTAATTCCTGGAACTGGAAAAAAACTATAATACTCGGGGCATGACTAATTCCTGGAACTTTTTTTTCAGTTCCAGGAATTAGTCATGCCCAGAGTATGTAATGGTTTAAAAAAACCCATTACATACTCTGGACATGACTAATTCCTGGAACTGGAAAAAAAACTATAATACTCGGGGCATAACTAATTCCTGGAACTGAAAAAAAGTTCCAGGAATTAGTCATGCCCAGAGTATGTAATGGTTTAAAAAAAAACCATTACATACTCTGGACATGACTAATTCCTGGAACTGGAAAAAAACTATAATACTCGGGGCATGACTAATTCCTGGAACTTTTTTTTCAGTTCCAGGAATTAGTCATGCCCAGAGTATGTAATGGTTTAAAAAAACCCATTACATACTCTGGACATGACTAATTCCTGGAACTGGAAAAAAAACTATAATACTCGGGGCATAACTAATTCCTGGAACTGAAAAAAAGTTCCAGGAATTAGTCATGCCCAGAGTATGTAATGGTTTAAAAAAAACCCATTACATACTCTGGACATGACTAATTCCTGGAACTGGAAAAAAACTATAATACTCGGGGCATGACTAATTCCTGGAACTTTTTTTTCAGTTCCAGGAATTAGTCATGCCCAGAGTATGTAATGGTTTAAAAAAACCCATTACATACTCTGGACATGACTAATTCCTGGAACTGGAAAAAAAACTATAATACTCGGGGCATGACTAATTCCTGGAACTTTTTTTTCAGTTCCAGGAATTAGTCATGCCCAGAGTATGTAATGGTTTAAAAAAACCCATTACATACTCTGGACATGACTAATTCCTGGAACTGGAAAAAAAACTATAATACTCGGGGCATGACTAATTCCTGGAACTTTTTTTTCAGTTCCAGGAATTAGTCATGCCCAGAGTATGTAATGGTTTAAAAAAAAACATTACTCTGGACATGACTAATTCCTGGAACTGGAAAAAAAACTATAATACTCGGGGCATGACTAATTCCTGGAACTTTTTTTCAGTTCCAGGAATTAGTCATGCCCAGAGTATGTAATGGTTAAAAAAACCATTACATACTCTGGACATGACTAATTCCTGGAACTGGAAAAAAAACTATAATACTCGGGGCATGACTAATTCCTGGAACTTTTTTTTCAGTTCCAGGAATTAGTCATGCCCAGAGTATGTAATGGTTTAAAAAAAACATTACATACTCTGGACATGACTAATTCCTGGAACTGGAAAAAAAACTATAATACTCGGGGCATAACTAATTCCTGGAACTGAAAAAAGTTCCAGGAATTAGTCATGCCCAGAGTATGTAATGGTTTAAAAAAACCCATTACATACTCTGGACATGACTAATTCCTGGAACTGGAAAAAAAACTATAATACTCAGGGCATGACTAATTCCTGGAACTTTTTTTTCAGTTCCAGGAATTAGTCATGCCCAGAGTATGTAATGGTTTAAAAAAACCCATTACATACTCTGGACATGACTAATTCCTGGAACTGGAAAAAAAACTATAATACTCGGGGCATGACTAATTCCTGGAACTTTTTTTTCAGTTCCAGGAATTAGTCATGCCCAGAGTATGTAATGGTTTAAAAAAACCCATTACATACTCTGGACATGACTAATTCCTGGAACTGGAAAAAAAACTATAATACTCGGGGCATAACTAATTCCTGGAACTGAAAAAAAGTTCCAGGAATTAGTCATGCCCAGAGTATGTAATGGTTTAAAAAAACCCATTACATACTCTGGACATGACTAATTCCTGGAACTGAAAAAAAGTTCCAGGAATTAGTCATGCCCAGAGTATGTAATGGTTACATTACATACTCTGGACATGACTAATTCCTGGAACTGAAAAAGAGTTCCAGGAATTAGTCATGTCCACAGTATGTAATGTTACATACTCGGGGCATAACTAATTCCTGGAACTGAAAAAAAGTTCCAGGAATTAGTCATGCCCAGAGTATGTAATGGTTCTGGACATGACTAATTCCTGGAACTGGAAAAAAACTATAATACTTTTTTTTCAGTTCCAGGAATTAGTCATGCCCAGAGTATGTAATGGTTTCAAAAAACCATTACATACTCTGGACATGACTAATTCCTGGAACTGGAAAAAAAACTATAATACTCGGGGCATGACTAATTCCTGGAACTTTTTTTTCAGTTCCAGGAATTAGTCATGCCCAGAGTATGTAATGGTTTAAAAAAAACATTACATACTCTGGACATGACTAATTCCTGGAACTGAAAAAAGTTCCAGGAATTAGTCATGCCCAGAGTATGTAATGGTTTAAAAAAAACCCATTACATACTCTGGACATGACTAATTCCTGGAACTGGAAAAAAAACTATAATACTCAGGGCATGACTAATTCCTGGAACTTTTTTTTCAGTTCCAGGAATTAGTCATGCCCAGAGTATGTAATGGTTTAAAAAAACCCATTACATACTCTGGACATGACTAATTCCTGGAACTGGAAAAAAAACTATAATACTCGGGGCATGACTAATTCCTGGAACTTTTTTTTCAGTTCCAGGAATTAGTCATGCCCAGAGTATGTAATGGTTTAAAAAAACCCATTACATACTCTGGACATGACTAATTCCTGGAACTTTTTTTTCAGTTCCAGGAATTAGTCATGCCCAGAGTATGTAATGGTTTAAAAAAAACCATTACATACTCTGGACATGACTAATTCCTGGAACTGAAAAAAAGTTCCAGGAATTAGTCATGCCCAGAGTATGTAATGGTTACATTACATACTCTGGACATGACTAATTCCTGGAACTGAAAAAGAGTTCCAGGAATTAGTCATGTCCACAGTATGTAATGTTACACATACTCGGGGCATAACTAATTCCTGGAACTGAAAAAAAGTTCCAGGAATTAGTCATGCCCAGAGTATGTAATGGTTCTGGACATGACTAATTCCTGGAACTGGAAAAAAACTATAATACTTTTTTTTCAGTTCCAGGAATTAGTCATGCCCAGAGTATGTAATGGTTTCAAAAAACCATTACATACTCTGGACATGACTATCTGCACATCTCTAAAGTGACAAGTTAAATACTTTTAACATCTTTTTAATACCTTTAAAAAAATCTTGATACAGTAGTTTGTGGCAACAAACTAACGTAACAGACTACAACAACCTGCAATCAGCAGACACCGCAGGGAATTGAACCCCATCCTAGTAAACCAGGAGTTCCATACCAGTGTCTTTCGCTTCTTGACTTATTTACAGGTTGAAGATAAAGTGTAAAGTCTGTAAACAGACTATCAGCTCATTTTTTTTATTGTAAAGTGACAAGTTGTAGACATATTTTAGTAGCATCTGCCATTTTTAAATAAATCTCAAAGGGATATCAAATACTGATATCAGATGGGGGTCTGTGGCCTAATACATTAATTTCGGGTCCTTGACATGAAAGTGTTTGAGAACCACTGGTTTAAACAACATTTAGGAAGGAGACCCAAATAAGCAACTACACTTTAGAAACAAGCCCAAAAAACGACAACCACCACTATTTATAAGCCACTTTGCAAACAAACAAGACCAAAGTCACTTAAAATAAGCAGACATGGCAACACTTATCACAGGTTTTCCATTGTTGCTGTTATTCAGGATTTACTACAGGCGGTGGAGGTGGATTAATACTACTAGGACAGAGGTAGACGTGGAATAATACTACTAGGACAGAGGTGGAGGTGGATTAATACTACTAGGACAGAGGTGGATTAATACTACTAGGACAGAGGTGGATTAATACTACTAGGACAGAGGTGGAGGTAGATTAATACTACTAGGACAGAGGTGGATTAATACTACTAGGACAGAGGTGGAGGTGGATTAATACTACTAGGACAGAGGTGGAGGTGGATTAATACTACTAGGACAGAGGTGGATTAATACTACTAGGACAGAGGTAGAGGTGGATTAATACTACTAAAACAGAGGTGGATTAATACTACTAGGACAGAGGTGGAGGTGGATTAATACTACTAGGACAGAGGTGGATTAATACTACAAGGACAGATGTGGAGGTGGATTAATACTACTAGGACAGAGTTGGAGGTGGATTAATACTACTAGGACAGATGTGGAGGTGGACTAATACTACTAGGACAGAGGTGGATTAATACTACTAGGACAGAGGTGGAGGTGGATTAATACTACTAGGACAGAGGTGGATTAATACTACTAGGACAGAGGTGGATTAATACTACTAGGACAGAGGTGGAGGTGGATTAATACTACTAGGACAGAGTTGGAGGTGGATTAATACTACTAGGACAGAGGTGGAGGTGGATTAATACTACTAGGACAGATGTGGAGGTGGACTAATACTACTAGGACAGAGGTGGATTAATACTACTAGGACAGAGGTGGATTAATACTACTAGGACAGAGGTGGAGGTGGATTAATACTACTAGGACAGAGGTGGAGGTGGATTAATACTACTAGGACAGAGGTGGAGGTGGATTAATACTACTAGGACAGAGGTGGAGGTGGATTAATACTACTAGGACAGAGGTGGAGAACTGATACTCAGGGTCTTACCCGTATAGATGAATCAAGCAGGTCAGATATCCTCTGTGGGCGGGTCCTACGGCTGGCCACACCCCTTCCACCACCATCGTACTATTCACACTCCCTGGGTTGTCAAAAACACAATCTGCACAAAGAGCAGAATCGTAAATTATTCTGTTCTCTTTCTTTGTTCTTATGAGAACTCATTATCTTAATTTATTCTTCATAATATCTTACAACGTAACTAAGGATATAGTAGCCTACTTCAAATACAATGGCAACGAAACACCTCCACTAATGAAATTAATCAGTAAACATCAAATGGTCAGTATCATGTCAGTATCATGTCAGCATCTTGTGATTTGTGACTTGGTCAGTATCATGTCAGTATCTTGGTCAATATCCTGGTCAATATCCTGGTCAATATCTTGGTCAATATCCTGGTCAATATCTTGGTCAATATCTTGGTCAATATCTTGGTCAATATCTTGGTCAATATCCTGGTCAATATCCTGGTCAATATCCTGGTCAATATCCTGGTCAATATCTTGGTCAATATCCTGGTCAATATCCTGGTCAATATCTTGGTCAATATCCTGGTCAATATCTTGGTCAATATCCTGGTCAATATCTTGGTCAATATCCTGGTCAATATCTTGGTCAGTATCTTGGTCAGTATCTTGGTCAATATCCTGGTCAATATCTTGGTCAATATCTTGGTCAATATCCTGGTCAATATCTTGGTCAATATCCTGGTCAATATCCTGGTCAATATCTTGGTCAATATCCTGGTCAATATCCTGGTCAATATCTTGGTCAATATCCTGGTCAATATCATTTTAATATATTCCGCTTTTTAACCATTAATTTGCATCTCTAATATATGGTTATAATGTAAATTATAACCATCCAGGTACTTTTAACTACAACAAACCAAATGGTTTTCGTGTCACAAAATAAGCAGAATGACCCTTTAATGTCTCACTATGCTGCTGCCTCACTAACCTTGGTTAATTAAGCCTTGGTTAATTCCATTTAAAGGATTCAATGCGTGTAAGTGGCGCTGTTGCAGCAGGTGAACGCCGGTATTACACCCCATGTAATCCAGGAAATACAATGACCTTCATTCACATACGGGATTAAAACACTTCTTTATTAAACTATACTGAACATTAACTGAACACTAACACCCCGTATGTGCGGATAACATCTGTGGCTTTAAGATAATCACTTTATATTTACAATACATACATAAATGTAGACGCACGAGCCTTAAACACAGAACTACACACTATTTGGGAAAGTGGCGCTGTTGCAGCAGGTGAATTTAGGTACTACACTCCATGTAAATGTAGAACTAGAACGGCGTTCAGACACACACGGGATTAAAACGCATCTTTATTCAACTTTACATAATATTACAGAACACAACAGACCCGTATGAACGAGTTACAACCGTGTCTTTGTGTTTAAACACTGCATGTGTTGGATTGGGTTCATTTATGGGGATTTATGAGCCGTTTAAAACTATCAACAAACATCAGAGTCGATCACCATCAATAATACAATCCCTGACCGTCTTGATCCAAGACTAAAGTAGATTTATAAACACACATGAACGTATGGCGGGGTTAGATCTACAAACCCCCACACAGTGAGTGTTTAAACTTTAGATATAAATCAAACATTAGTTTACCTTCAGCAGAGGGGCGTGACGCGTTGCAAACCAAAATGTTTGAAACCAGACATAGTGCGCCTGCGTCTGATTTAAATCCGTATTCACATCCGGTCTAAAGCCCCGCCTACTGGATCCGGTGCGTTGAACACGTTCACCCAGACGTTACATGGACAAACCATTTCCGTTTTCTGACCGGATGTTCATCCTGCAGAGTGAATAGATCCACAGACTGCTTTTCACTCATCAACACTAAATCATCTTCACCTGTGTGCAGCAGCGGTGTAAAGTAGCTAAGTACATGTACTCAAGTACTGTACTTAAGTACAATTTTGGGGTATTTGTACTTTACTTGAGTATTTCCAATTTTCAATACTTTTACTTCTACTCCACTACATCTCAGAGGCAAATATTGTACTTTTACTCCACTACAATTATTTGAACACTTTAGTTACTAGTTACTTTGTAGATTTTGATTATTATAACAAAACATACATTAACCACTTCAGCTCTATGCATACTTAAGCTATTTAAAAATAGCCGATCTACAAGCTCACAACGCGTTGCAAAGCGACACGTTGTATATATAAGTTCTATATATAAGTATATTTATATATATGTATTTAAAAGCAGTATCTATGGACACATGATGGAATCAATATGAACTTGTATTATTTATAGCATTGGTTCTCAAAGTGGGGTCCGGGGACCCCCAGGGGTCCTTGGGGAGGTTCCAGGGGGTCCCCATCTAAATGACTGAATATAATATCACAATCATTTAACCACTTTGTCCATATTTTAGGGTATTCAAAAATATCAGATAAACAAGCTCACAACATTTAGAATAACGTTGAATTTCTTAACATAACTCTTCTCTTCTGGGGGTCCCTGGGGGTCCCTGGCCAAAAGCATTCATTAATGTGGGGGTCCTTGACATGAAAAGGTTTAAAACACTGATTTATAGATCCATAATAATCTTCAGACACATGTAGTGTTTGCTGATGGACACTAGATGGCGTCCAAACAGCGGTTTTCCAGTCTGTCCATGACAAGTTGTTTTAGTTTTTAACTCTATTAATGTGTTTTATAACTATTAATGTGTTTTATAACTCTATTAATGTGTTTTATAACTCTATCTCTATTATTGTGTTTTACAACTGTATTAATATGTTTTATAACTCTATTAATGTGTTTTTAAAGTTCTCAAATAATTGTAGTGGAGTAAAAAAAAAGTACTGAAAATTGGAAGTAAAAAATACCAAAATACTTTACGTAAGTACAGTACTTAAGTAAATGTACATTCTTACACAACTTATTACTTCATTATTTAGTGCAACTACCGGAATTAAACCAAGACACAAAGCCTCTGTCTTTTAGTGGCTTTTAATGTCGAACCTGTCTGTCGTTTAGTCTGTGAACTGTGCCTGGAATGCAATTAGTGTTCATTTAATACACCCTTGCAGTAGCCTGGCAAGGATATATAGACCAGCTGTACCTATTTAGTTGATTAACACAGTAAATGGCAGAAGGCAAAGAGAACACATGTCTGAGTGAGTTCATGACAGTGCCGGTCTAAAATCATAACTAAACGTAGCCCTGAAACATGACTCATTTACATATCATGACAGTCATGGAGCAACTTCTACCTTTTTTTTTTGCACTTTCTCCATTTACAACCCGCACATCTACATAAACGTTCACATTTCAAATATAAAGTGCTGACCTCATGGCCATGGATGTAACAAGTTAAAACGCTTTGATTTAAGTACCCGTATCATCTATGTTGTTAAACAAAGAGCATTTTAATCCGATCGGCGGCCATTTTACTAAAAATGTCCTTCATAAGCTTTCAACGAAGCCCTATCGGTTGCTAGGTGTATTGCACTCTGATATACATTATAACTCTGAGAAAATAGCTGCCGATCAGATTAAAATGCTTTTTAGTGAAAAATACAGAAGATACGGGTACTTGGACCCGACTTTTTAATTTGTAACATCCATGGCCGTGGGGTCAGCACTTTATGTTTGAAAATGTGAACGTTTATGTAGATGTACGGGTTGTAAATGGAGAAAGTGCCAAAGCCAGGAACCTGTTGCTCCATGACGCTCAACCATGGCTAAACAAAACGTTACACCCCCATGTGTGTCCCTATACAATCTGGTTACCCTTGTTGCCTGTCATGTGATCCGATGGAATAACCAATAGTTCTACTAAAGTAGTGACAGTACACTTTGACACACCACTGAGCAGTGGTGTAAAGTAACTAAGTACATTTACTCAAGTACTAACTGTACTCAAATTAAAAAAAATATATATATTTTTACTTTACTGGAGTAACTCAATTTTCAGTACTTTTACTTCTACTCCACTACATCTCGGAGGCAAATATTGTTCTTTTACTCCACTACAATTATATGAAACCTTTAGTTACTAGTTACTTTGCAGATATACATTATTACATTATAAAACATACATTAACCACTTAAACCTTATTTTATGCATAGGCTATTTGAAAATAGCAGATCTACAAGCTTGCGTTGTTAGCTTGTAGATCTGCTATTTTCAAACATTCTAGTACTTTCACTTTTGGTCCTTTAAGTACATTTTTATGCCAATACTTTTGTACTTTTACTCAAGTAAAATTCCGGACTTTTACTTGTAACAGAGTACTTTTACATTGTAGTATTGATACTTTTACTTAAGTAAAAAAAAAAATCAAACAGTGCCACTGAGTGTGTTATATCTTATGTGGGCAGTGTGTGAGCGCCATCTACTGGACTGGCAGCGTTCCAATATTTAACAGTGGTATAGCAGCAATATTCAATAAATCACAACGTGAATAAACACGTTTATTTAGAGAAAAGCACAGCTGTCAGCACACAGGTAGCAGCAGTGGTGGAAGAAGTACTCAGATATTTTACTTAAGTAAAAAAAAAAGCAATAGCAATACCACAATATAAAAATACTTTGTTACTTGTTACATACTTGTTACAAGTATAAGTAGGTTAAGACTTTGACAACAAGGGCCAGTTTGGAATCACAGCCTCCTGGAAGTGTTTCTTTAGGGCAGTTTTGAAAGTGACTAGGGTTTTACACTCCTTTAGGTAGAGCATTCCACATTTGTGTTGCTCAATGTGTTGTTCAATGTGTGTAGACATTACTGTAGGTGAGAAAATACCTTTAACCCACTAAGACCTGAGGCCGATTCTTAGTAATGTCTTCTAACAGTATTCTGAAAAACATATGTTTCTATATCAGTGGTTCTCAAACCTTTTTCCTGTCAAGGACCCCCAAAAGTACATGTATTTGTCAGCCGACCCCCATCTCAAAACATCTTGTTCCAGGGACCCCCCAAAAGCAAAGATTTGAGTTAAAATGTTCGCTTTAAAAGAATATAAATATATTAATTTGCACACATTTTCTCGATTTTTCAAAAATAGCAGATCTACAAGCTATGAGCCGCGCTATGAGCTTGTATATCTGCTATTTTTGAATAGCCAAAGTGTGAATAGCCAAAAGTGTAAAATAATTAATAATGCGGCACTCGGCGCCACGCTATGAGCTTGTATATCAACCAGGAGATTGATTGTGCAATGTACTGTATATACATTACTGTAGGTGGAAATACCTTTTCCTGATGCGATGCTGCATGGGACAAATGGTCTGGTCACCAAATGTCTGAGCCTGAAAGACATTTACACTTTAACATAAGCAGCAATCTCTATACCTGCTAACTGTAAGTAGCTCTGGATTAAGAGTGTCTGCTAAATACCTAAATTGTAAAATTGTAATTGTTACATGACTAAACCTCGCCCTAGAATGGCTGTGTACGGAATAGACTGAATGTTTGTAATATCACAGCCATTCTAGGGCTAGACCAAACCTCACCTCATGTTGTGTCAGTTGCAGGTGAGAAATATGTCTTAGGCAGCGATCAGATTAGGGATCTGGACATGATGACAATGCCAGCAAATATTCACCGTCATAATACAACATTTGTGTAATCACCATATACTGTATGTTGCAATTACAAGGTAGTTTCTAATGTAATCAGGGTCAATTTAGCACAACTGTTCATGAATTAATTATCGGCAGCATATTTTGATCAGATACCAAATGGTTACCTGTATTGGTTTTCCCTCAATAAACAACTGTCACATGTAACTTCATACTTTGTGCACACACACACACACACACACACACACACACACACACACACACACACACACACACACACACACACACTATAAAACGCCATTATGTATACAACATCCACGTTTGCCAAATGAATGTTTGAAAAGGAAAAAAGGACAATGTCTTACATAGCATAGATTAGAATATATCTGAACCTCAACTCATCCCAAACAAAAACATTGTAAAAGAGTTCCTTTTGATGAGGGCTAGGTAGACAGAATGACACATTTATTTTCCAATAGATGCAAAAAAAAAAAAGTTCAAAAAAAGTTTTGGAAAAAACAAAAAAAACAAACAATACACTTACATGCTTTCAAACAAACAACAGTCTAGAGCAGCGCTACTCAACACGCGGCCCGCGGGCCGCATGCGGCCCGCACGCCGCGTCTTGGCGGCCCGATGGTCAAACCCCCCAAAAAAAAAAAATACATTTTAAAAATATACATTTCCGTTCAAATGTATGGGTTGCTAAAACATTTTTCAAAAACAAACAGACAGACATACATACAGGTGCGTCAATTGTTACAGGTATAATGCATAGTTTTCTATGCATTTGGGGTTTTTGGGGGGGTTTGACCCCCACATTTTCCCGCCCAGGATAGGTGTCCCTTATTTCAATCTCTGGGAGTTGGCAACCCTAACCTTGCCATACCTTAGCTTTTGCTGAACTGATGCCACTGGACATACACACAAAATAAACTGGTACAGTGAAAAGAATATGATCAGGGGTGCACATAACTGGTGCGCAGGTGCGCATGCGCACCCAAAATAAATAATGAGCACCACATCAGACGACGCGAGGCGCTTTTGCGTACCAACAGCTGGGACCGGAATTTCCAAGCTTTTATTTTTTAGCAAAACTAAAAAATAAAAGCCTGGAGATTTACTTCCTGAAGCCACACTCACACACTCACGCTAAAGCACGTGTCGGCCCCATGTACAGCCATAGGCGCAGGGGGACGCATGCTGTGATTGTGTGAGCCTCGCATCCTGACACACAGACAGGCTGCGACTCGCAGCCCGCTGCACGCAGCGGCTGTTAGAGGCACTCGTCAGTCACCGATGATGAACGTACCGTAATGGTGCAAAAATATGCCGTGAACGTCCCAAATTTGGCGGATAAAAGCAGCGCAGCACAGGGCACCAACCTTGGGGGGTTCACCAAACAGCGTGAGTGAAAAAAAAAACGGCGAAATTCGGCGGAATTTGGAAGCAAAGCGTCCTTTTTTTCTCGCGCAGCACCCCCCCCCCCCCCTTGACAAAACTGTCCCGGTGGGCACCGTGCTGAAACCCCCCCCCCCCCCCCCCCCCCCCGTTGACAAAACGGAAAGTTATGTGCACCCCTGAATATGATGTCAAAATGTACATTTTATTGTGTGTTACAAAATCGAAAAATCCAAAATAGGACCGTAATTTTTATGGCGGCCCCTTGGACTTTTGGTATTTTGCTGAGTGGCCCCTTAGCCATCTTAAGTTGAGTAGCCCTGTTTTATATTAATATACCCTTTAGTGCAGGGGTCCGGGACCCCCAAATCTTTGTGTGATGGAAACTTTGTATCTTTTACAAGAACCACTTCAACCCTAGCATCCCTATTTTGGGGGAACATCTGCCAAAAAACAGCAGATCTACAAGCTCATTGTGGCAAACGGGTTTGGTGTAAAGGGAAAAAAAGAGCAGACTAAGTACAGCCCCAAATGTCAAGTTTACAAAGTATTGAGGGTTTATGTTGTTAAATGTCTGAAAATACACATTTATCATTAATCCAATATGTAGTGAGGGACTGGGGGTCCCTTCAATATGTAGTGAGGGACTAGGGGTCCTTCAATATGTAGTGGGGGACTGGGGATCCTTCAATATGTAGTGGGGGACTGGGGTCCCTTCAATATGTAGTGGAGGACTGGGGGTCCCTTCAATATGTAGTGGGGGACTGGGGATCCTTCAATATGTAGTGAGGGACTAGGGGTCCTTCAATATGTAGTGGGGGACTGGGGATCCTTCAATATGTAGTGGGGGACTGGGGTCCCTTCAATATGTAGTGGAGGACTGGGGGTCCCTTCAATATGTAGTGGGGGACTGGGGTCCCTTCAATATGTAGTGAGGGACTAGGGGTCCTTCAATATGTAGTGGGGGACTGGGGATCCTTCAATATGTAGTGGGGGACTGGGGTCCCTTCAATATGTAGTGGAGGACTGGGGGTCCCTTCAATATGTAGTGGGGGACTGGGGGTCCCTTCAATATGTAGTGGGGGACTGGGGTCCCTTCAATATGTAGTGGGGGACTGGGGGTCCCTCAATATGTAGTGGGGGACTGGGGATCCTTCAATATGTAGTGGGGGACTGGGGTCCCTTCAATATGTAGTGGAGGACTGGGGGTCCCTTCAATATGTAGTGGGGGACTGGGGGTCCCTTCAATATGTAGTGGGGGACTAGGGGTCCTTCAATATGTAGTGAGGGACTAGGGGTCCTTCAATATGTAGTGGGGGACTGGGGATCCTTCAATATGTAGTGGGGGACTGGGGTCCCTTCAATATGTAGTGGAGGACTGGGGGTCCCTTCAATATGTAGTGAGGGACTAGGGGTCCTTCAATATGTAGTGGGGGACTGGGGTCCCTTCAATATGTAGTGGAGGACTGGGGGTCCCTTCAATATGTAGTGGGGGACTGGGGGTCCCTTCAATATGTAGTGGGGGACTGGGGTCCCTTCAATATGTAGTGGGGGACTGGGGGTCCCTCAATATGTAGTGGGGGACTGGGGTCCCTTCAATATGTAGTGGGGGACTGGGGGTCCCTCAATATGTAGTGGGGGACTGGGGGTCCCTCAATATGTAGTGGGGGACTGGGGGTCCCTCAATATGTAGTGGGGGACTGGGGATCCTTCAATATGTAGTGGGGGACTGGGGTCCCTTCAATATGTAGTGGAGGACTGGGGGTCCCTTCAATATGTAGTGGGGGACTGGGGGTCCCTTCAATATGTAGTGGGGGACTGGGGATCCTTCAATATGTAGTGAGGGACTAGGGGTCCTTCAATATGTAGTGGGGGACTGGGGATCCTTCAATATGTAGTGGGGGACTGGGGATCCTTCAATATGTAGTGGGGGACTGGGGGTCCCTTCAATATGTAGTGGAGGACTGGGGGTCCCTTCAATATGTAGTGGGGGACTGGGGGTCCCTTCAATATGTAGTGGGGGACTGGGGTCCCTTCAATATGTAGTGGGGGACTGGGGGTCCCTCAATATGTAGTGGGGGACTGGGGGTCCCTCAATATGTAGTATTATTTACACACTCACTCCAGACAGAGGGCCACTTTGCATATACTGTCATGTGATTGATTGATTTTTTTGTCTTTATTTAACCCTATAACGCCAAACGTATCATATATGATATGATGACACACATTACACTGATTTTTTAATAAATCAGTTTAATGAATACTTGGACCAAGAACCTGTTGTATCATATCTGACACATCCCCACTTCCCCCTGGACCATACCATTTGCACTGCAGGTAGTTACAGAGCCTCAGGTGGTCTGACCCAAAATGGCTAATGACTAATATTTTGAAATAAGTGTTGGATAACTTGAATGCACTTATGAGCTATCAAAATTTAGCATTTGAGTTTGTTTTTTATGATGTCAAAAGTGTTTGTATCATATTTGATACTACTGGTCTATAGTCCTTTACGATTTGTATCATATTTGATACTACAGGTCTAAAAGAAATGTTTTTTTTTTTTTGTAATGTTAAAACCGACTTGATTTTTCTTTTTGTTTCAAAATTCTATCCCACGATTTTGTAACCCTATTTTTTACACCCAGTGCCAATCTCTATGTAATCCTGGGCACTACACTCCCTCTGCCAACCTAGGGAGGCCAGGGCCGAGCTCATGCCTCCTTCAATGCATGAGAGCCAACTGACCTTCTTGTCACCTGACAGGGGAGAGTTTCCCTGGTTGGACGTAGCGCGTGGAAGGAACACGTTATTCCAACCAGTTCCTTTCCCCTCCATCAGGCGCCCCGGCTGACCAGGGGGAGGCAGTAAAACCGACTTGAAATACCCCTTTTAATACCCCTTGTATCAAATATGATACAACAGTCAAGATACAAAGGAATGTTAAAAAAAATAAAACAAAATCAAAAATGTTTTAAGACCCAATAAAGTGTCCTTTTTTAAAAAATTGGAATTTTCTGACCTTTCCTTCATAGTTCAGGTTCTAGAGGGTTTATTTAAGTGTCATGCTTCCAAGGAAGCCCCGCCCATATGGACTTACAGGACACTTTTACATTTCATTTGACATAAACAATGCACCGACATGATAATTCACAAACAATGAACAAACAAATAACAAACTAAAACACTCAAGCTTCATACTGCACATGACAGATTACATAAACACAACGGTTACATCATCACAGCAGTAAGCTCATCTACAGGACAAGTTCCATCTTCAACAGGGTTTAAGTCAGGTAAAGGCTGTCTTCACCAATATATATCAGGCATATATGATTGTCTTAAAAACATGAAAATGTGCGCAAAACTTTGAATATATATATATATATATATTTTTTTTTAAAAATCTTATTGAAGCAAAGATTTGAGTAAAAAAATAATCGCTTTAAAACAATATATGTATTCAAAGATTTGCACAAAATGTCACGATAAAAAAAAAAAAAGCAGATCCACAAGCTCATAAAAGCTTGTGGATCTGCTATTTTATTAATAGCCCAAATAAATCTTAAAATGACACACGAGATGCGATGGTTTTCAATGGTTTCAAGTGTTTAAAAAGAAGAGGAAAAAAACAGCTGATCAAAAAGGTCACAATGCATCGCACCGTGGCGCCTTGTGACCTTATAGATCTAGTTAGATCTATATATAGGATCAAAATTAAACTGATGTTGATGCTGAATTAACAAACTCTGCTGTGGGGACCCCCCCCCCCCCCCTCCCGAGGACCCCTGGGGGTCCCTGGGCCACACTTTGAGAACCAAGGCACTTACAGTACATAGGTTATAACAATGATCACTGTCTGTCTGTCTGTCTGTCTGTCTGTCTGTCTGTCTGTTTGCCTGTCTGTCTGTCTGTCTGTCTGTCTGTCTGTCTGTCTGTCTGTCTGTCTGTCTGTCTGTCTGTCTGTCTGTTTGCCTGTCTGTCTGTCTGTCTGTCTGTCTGTCTGTCTGTCTGTCTGTCTGTCTGTCTGTCTGTCTGTCTGTCTGTCATGTGATGTTTATATTTAACCTTCAGTTAAAGGGCTTTAGAGCTGTACTGTACTGCATGTCCACACTGTCATGTGTGTGTGTGTGTGTGTGTGTGTGTGTGTGTGTGTGTGTGTGTGTGTGTGTGTGTGTGTGTGTGTGTGTGTGTGTGTGTGTGTGTGTGAGAGAGTGACCAGTACAGTGGAAAGGGCAAGAATTTGTGACCAGTACACTGTAAAGGCTAAGCGTGTGCGTGTGTGCACGTATGCGTGTGTGTGTGTGTTTGCGTGCGTGGCTGTGTGCACGTGTGTTGGCCTTTCTCGTATATCTCCTTTCAGTGAACTCTGACCTTATGGCTGAGTTAGGGACCGTCTGACAAGTGCACGCCCCGCACACGCACACACACACACACACACACACACACACACACACACACACACACACACACACACACACACACACACACACACACACACACACACACACACACACACCCCTATATGTCACCTAAACACAGACCTTTGGTCCAGAAGTACTGCTGAACCCGTCCGGTTCAGCAGAAAGCCAGAGGATCCTCTGATGCTTCTGTGATTTAAAACCCATTAAGACCTGAAGCCCATTCTACAAAATGTTTTCTAAATCCCAACAGTTTTCTGATAAACGTATGTTTCTATATCAGTGGTTCTCAAACGTTTTCATGTCAAGGACCCCCAAAATTATATGTATTTGGCCGCCGACCCCCATCAAAATATTTTGTTCCAGGGACCCCCAGAAGCAAAGATTTGAGTTAAAAATGTTCGCTTTAAAATAATATATATTCAAAGATTTGCACACATTTTCACGATTTTTCATAAATAGCAGATCTACAAGCTCATAGCGCGGCACTCGGTGCAGCGCTATGAGCTTGATCTATGATCTGCTATCTATGGGGGTCCCTGTAGTGGGGACCCCACTACAGGGACCCCCCCAGATCTATGATCTGCTATTTTTGAAAAATAGCCCAAAGTGTAAAATAATGCTTTTTTACCTCAAATCTAAAAATGACACAGATGCGTTCCAGGTAGATAGATATATACAACTAAACACAATTATGACCCGGACGGCCGGCGTAACGGTCTGGGCACTGAGGCTGGTAATCCAGCCTGACAGCTTGTCACGAGTTCGAAAAAAATTATCTTTAAAGTACATTATTTGCCTCTGAGATGTGGTGGAGAAGAAGTATCATTTATTTGAAAAAAGACTACAAACTGCAAATACTGCAATACTACAGTAAAGTAAAAAATACATCAAAATTGCAGCTATACGTGCAGTACTCGAGTAAATGTACTTAGTTACTTTACACCACTGGAAGTACACAATCTCAAAACAAACACACGCCCCTTTATGTGAGAGAAGAATTCTGCTTTGTGAAAAGAAATCACTGATCTACAAGCTCAAAATGCATCATATCGTGATGCGTTGGTGAGCTTGTAGATCGGCTATCTTCCAAATAGCCAAAGTATAATATAGGGCTTACGTGGTTATTGATCTAATATCTGACAAGTAACTAAAGTTTTAAAATGGAATAAAACTAAGTTAAATATTTGCCTCTGAGATGTAATGAAGCAGAATGAAAATGTATAATAAAAAAACAAAAAAGAAGGAATTACATAAATAAAGTGAAAAAAAAATGCCTCAAATGGTTCAGTACTCAAGTAAATGTACTCAGTTACTCTCCAGCCTTTCTCAGTGAAAAGTACACAATGTCTCTACCCCCCCCCCCCCCTCTGTGTGTGTGTGTGTGTGTGTGTGTGTGTGTGTGTGTGTGTGTGTGTGTGTGTGTGTGTGTGTGTGTGTGTGTGTGTGTGTGTGTGAGAGCAGGTCTGTGCGTTTCCTATGAGGTGAGCTCCATGCTGACGCTCCCTGCTCTATATGAGCCCCCCCCCCCCCCCCCTCAGGGAGGGTCTATAAAAAGCCCTCGGTTGGACCCAGCTGGGCACTTTCCAAGTCGGACAGTCGCACAGACGCACGGCCAACCGGACAGACCCACCGACCACAACGGTAAGAATCTGTTCACCAGATAGAATTATTAATATGTAAGAGCAATGACTTTGACTCTGAATGCAGTCTGTCTGTCACTGTCATTCACCTTTTAGATGAGACTTTAGTTATTATACAGAGGAACTGAATATAGAGGCTTCTTTAAACTGTGACAAACTTTATTACATTGAAACTTTACACGTTTCTCCTAATAAGGGAAATTGAACCTGTAGGCTCTACTGCACCGCTCTGACAAGAGGGCAGCTCTCTGAATGCTCAGCAGTAAAGCTAATAGTGAGTTTAAATGTGACTTTTATTAAACGTCTAGCAGGGTGACCAAATGAACCCCCAACCACTTCAACTACAAACATTAACTTTATATTGTATCAACATATTCTATATTATGCAAACATACTGATTGAAATAATATTGTATTAAAATGTTTAAAAAAATACTAGTATTTTTTTGGTATTTAGTAGTATTTTAGCATTTGAATTACTTACTAAATTACTTACTAAAATGAGTACAATGATGCGACAGGGCGTGTTCTAGCAGAGCTATAATATTAAATTATAGTAAAGAAAACAATGCTTTATACAGGAGTGTTAGAAGAACTGTAAATGATTGTTATCCAACATGCAGTAAAGTCCTGCTATAGAACACATGTGTTAGTAGGACTAGAATGAAGTAAAGTTAACCTGCATGCTCTACACATACATAGTACATACATACATGTATGTATGTATGTATTATACATAAATGTATGTATGTATGTATGTATGTTTGTAACACCACAGCAGACATGCATGTTATCTACGCTATAATGTCATGTTAAGATACATAAAATGATACCATTTAGTTGTGCTTGTAGGTTAATTTATCATCAACCTAATAGACAATAAAATCCTGGCAGACAGGCGTGTTAGCAGGTCATATAATGTATCCTTAACCTCCATGCATAACATCATGCTATAGCAGTGCTATGAATTATTGTTAACCTACAGGTATAGATAAACAGGCCTGTTAGCAAAGCTCTAATGATGATGTTAATCCACATGCACAGACAGTAACATCACAGCAGACACGTGTGTGATATCAAAGTCATAAACCTATGTAAAATGTATGGGCTACAATCTCAACGTTACACCTACAGTAACATCATGCAGGGCTAATCCAGCAGACCAAATTGTGAAAATAGCAGATCTACAAGCAGATCTACAAGCTCTGGTAGGAGACTCAATTCACCTGCATTTAATTTCCTACCTGACACTCCTCTGGTCATCAAGTTGTCTCAGGAATGTGACAAAAACTAAAAGAATCTCCATGAATTCAGTGCTTCATGGGGCGTGTAATTGACGATGAAAAATAAGTCATTTTCAAGAATAAAGTATAAAGAATAAAGCCTGAGTGCTTGACAAAAAAAGCAAAAATATTTAAAAAAATATATTTTTAAAAAGCATAAAATAACAATTCTTTAAAATAATAGCGATAAAAGGCAGTGAATCAGGCAAAACAGGGAATACAACAACAACGCATAGACTAAAAAAACAACTAAAAGCTAGAGTGAAAGAATAGGTGTTGATCTGCTTTAATGCTATGTATCTCCAGAGGCTGCCTGTCTTAAAGGAATAATTCACCCCCAAAATGACTTGGAGACATGAATTCATGGATATGTTTTAGTTTTTGTCTCATTACTAAGACAATAATGTGATGACCGGCAGCGGTTCCGGTAGGAGACACAAAGGAGACTCTTTGTGTCTCCTACCGGAACCGCTGGTCATCACATTATTGTAAGTCATTTTGGGGGTGAACTATCCCTTTAAAAGGCCGGTCCACACCAATGCAAACGGCCATTTTGGGGATAACGGTTGCAGGGTTGCATTCAGTGACTGACTGGCCTTTAGGTGTAACAGGAGTTTATTCCTGTCTGTCTACGAGCTGTAATGATAGTTTATTTCTAGGAGCATAAAACACACAGTACAACCACAGCAGACAGGTGGAGAAAGTACTCAAGTAAAAGTATCAATACTGCAATGTAGAAGTACTCTGTTGCAAGTGAAAGTCCGGAATTCAAGATTTACTTGAGTAAAAGAACAAAAGTATTGGTTTCAAAATGTACCAAAAGTAAAAGTACTGAAATGTTTGAAAATAGCCTAGGTATAAAATAGAGCTAAAGTGGTTAATGTATGTTTTATAATATAATGATTGATAATTGCAAAGTATCTAGTAACTAAAGTTTTCAAATAATTGTAGTGGAGAAAAAGTACAATATTTGCCTCCATGTAGTGAAGTAAAAGTATACACAATTGAAAATACTTAAGTACAGTACTTGAGTACACGTACTTAGTTACTTTACACCACTGGTTAGCAGCGCTAAACGCCAGTGTTAACCTGCACGCTAAAGAGGAGTGTTAGCAGTGCTATGAGCCATCATTAACCTGCTATACATGCTAATAGAGGCGTGTTAGCACATCTGCTATTATGGTCGTGTTAGTAGGACTATAAATGATCATTAACCTACATGCATAATAAATCAGGCCATAGAGTCGTGCTGTTAGGCCCGTCATTTATCAGCTCCGTGCTCACAGCGTGGTGAATGGGTTTCTCACAGATAACGTGCGTGCGGTGGTTATTTGAATGGTTTCTCACAGATAACGTGCGTAGACGGTGGTTATTTGAATGGTTTCTCACAGATAACGTGCGTAGACGGTGGTTATTTGAATGGTTTCTCACAGATAACGTGCGTAGACGGTGGTTATTTGAATGGTTTCTCACAGATAACGTAACAAAGAGGATGTTGTTAAGGCTCGTGTGTCTGCAGCTGAACTGAACAAAGTCCAGACGATCCTCCAAAGGTCAGCCTGCTGGTGTTGTAACCAGTGCTGGAAAGTAACTAAGTACATGCACTCAAGTACTCAACTACTTTAATGGACTATTAGGCTACCATGTTTCTATATACTTCTACTCCACTACATCTCAGAAACAAATATTGTACTTTTA
>NC_137620.1:50670331-50692831 GCF_963280865.1 Gymnoscopelus braueri | reverse complement strand
TAAAGTTAGATGTTCATTAAACATGTTAATACATACCAGTCATTAAAGATTATCCTCCCCTCCCCTCTCCTCTCCTCTCCTCCTCTCCTCTCCTCTCCAGGCCTTCAATGTGATCAATGGAGGAAGCCATGCTGGTAACAAGCTGGCCATGCAGGAGTTCATGATCCTGCCCGTTGGAGCCAACAGCTTCCATGAGGCCATGAGGATCGGAGCCGAGGTAAATAACTCTATAAACACTTTATAATATATATACTACTACTATATACTCTGTGTAACTGCTGTATTATAACTCTATGTAATGCATTTCTAGGTAGATATTCATTCTATGTTGTATATTTCTAGGTGTATCATAATGTAATATATTTATATGTAATATATATTTCTAGGTGTATCATAATGTAATATATTTATATGTAATATATATTTCTAGGTGTATCATAATGTAATATATTTATATGTAATGTATATTTCTAGGTGTATCATAATGTAATATATTTATATGTAATATATATTTCTAGGTGTATCATAATGTAATATATTTATATGTAATGTATATTTCTAGGTGTATCATAAAGTAATATATTTATATGTAATATATATTTCTAGGTGTATCATAATGTAATATATTTATATGTAATGTATATTTCTAGGTGTATCATAAAGTAATATATTTATATGTAATGTATATTTATAGGTGTATCATAATGTAATATATTTATATGTAATGTATATTTCTAGGTGTATCATAAAGTAATATATTTATATGTAATATATATTTCTAGGTGTATCATAATGTAATATATTTATATGTAATGTATATTTCTAGGTGTATCATAATGTAATATATTTATATGTAATATATATCTCTAGGTGTATCATAACTTGAAGAACGTGATCAAGGCTAAATACGGTCAGGATGCCACAAACGTAGGAGATGAGGGCGGCTTCGCTCCCAACATCCTGGAGAACAATGAGGGTGAGACAGGTTTTCATTCATTAAAACAATGAGGGTGAGACAGGTTTTCAATCATTAAAACAATGAGGGTGAGACAGCTTTCATTCATTAAAACAATGAGGGTGAGACAGGTTTTCATTCATTAAAACAATGAGGGTGAGACAGGTTTTCAATCATTAAAACAACGAGGGTGAGACAGCTTTCATTCATTAAAACAATGAGGGTGAGACAGGTTTTCATTCATTAAAACAATGAGGGTGAGACAGGTTTTCAATCATTAAAACAACAAGGGTGAGACAGGCTTTCATTCATTAAAATAATGAGGGTGAGACAGGCTTTCATTCATTAAAACAATGAGGGTGAGACAGGTTTTCAATCATTAAAACAACAATAAATAATACTATTATATTATAGCTCTGGAGCTGTTGAAGACAGCCATAGAGCACTGAAGTCCTGACTTCACTGCCAGTAGAGGGCGCATTCCGCAGGTTCATGACTTTACTTTTTGTATTGATATCCTCATTGGGGAATCTTAGATCGCTTCATATAAGAACTGTGTTCCAAAAATAAACACACCACCCTGGTGTTTTTACTCATATGGATATGAAGCATCGACTGAAGGTGTAAATGTACACATTTACCCAAAGAGTAACACAATATAAACACTAGAAACGAGTCAAACAACCCAAAGACTACATTTCCCATGAACGCGGCTGCTGTAGGGACAGTGATTTCAGACCCGGAAGTAGTAGTTCTTATAAGACTTTTAAGGCAGAATTAACTCCATTTTCGCCAGAAACAGGCTGTATCAAATATGAATGAATATCATAAACGATGCAGAGCCACGCCCCTGACAAAAACACCAGGGTGGTGTGTTTATGTTTGGAACACAGTTCTTATATGACGTGATCTAAGATTCCCAAATGGGGATTTCAACACAAAAAAACAAAGCCACAAACCCTGGAACAGTGCCCTCTACTGGCCCTCTACTGGCAGTGACGTCAGACTTCGGTGCTCTATTGAGAAGGCTGGTTATCTAGATAAGATCATCATTGGGATGTTAACGTGGTATTAACATTATGTTAATGTATCAACAGTATATTAATGTTATATTAACATTATATTAATGTTATATCATAGCTCTGGAGCTGCTGAAGACAGCCATAGAGAAGGCTGGTTATCCAGATAAGATCATCATAGGGATGTTAATGTTGTATTAACGTTATGTTAATGTTATATTAATGTTATATTAATGTTATATCGTAGCTCTGGAGCTGCTGAAGACAGCCATAGAGAAGGCTGGTTATCCAGATAAGATCATCATAGGGATGTTAATGTTGTATTAATGTTATGTTAACGTTAGGTTAATGTATTAATGTTATATTAATGTTACATTAATGTTATATTAATGTTATATTAATGTTATATTAATGTTATATTAATGTTATATCATAGCTCTGGAGCTGCTGAAGACAGCCATAGAGAAGGCTGGTTATCCAGATAAGATCATCATAGGGATGGACGTGGCTGCCTCTGAGTTCTACAGGAACGGCAAATACGATCTGGACTTCAAGTCACCTGACGATCCTAACAGACACATCACTGGAGACCAGCTTGGAGATCTGTACAAGAGCTTCATCAAGGGATACCCTGGTAAACACATCTGTTTATTATATAGAGATCTGATATAACACACACACACACACACACACACACACACACACACACACACACACACACACACACACACACACACACACACACACACACACACACACACACACACACACACACACACAATCTTTGTCAGTAATATCTCTCTCTCTGTCTCTCTCTCTCTCTCTCTCTGTCTCTCTCTCTCTCTCTCTATGTCTCTCTCTCTCTATGTCTCTCTCTCTATGTCTCTCTCTCTCTCTCTCTCTCTCTCTCCAGTCATGTCTATTGAGGATCCATTTGACCAGGATGACTGGGAGAACTGGTCCAAGTTCACTGCTGCTGTGGACATCCAGGTAAGACACAGACAGACAGACAGACAGACAGACAGACAGACAGACAGACAGACAGGCGTCTACATGAACACAGTTGGCCCGTGTTCAGGGGAGGGAAGCCGGGCGGGAGGAGGAGGGTGATGTATGTACTCCTAAGGGCTGCGGGGTCGGAGCCTGTTTTTGATTGATTGATTGAATATTTTATTAGGCGAAAAATGTAAAACAGCACATTTAGTATACTGTTACAGTTACATTTAAAATACTTTGTTTAAAACGTCCGTTCAAGAAAGTCCTTGCGGTCTTGTTTCCAATGAGGCCCTTGGTATTCAATCATAGACATATATAGTGGCACCACAGTTCAAATATCAATATATATGAAAATGAAAATAACTTGTGGGGAAAATACATAAAATCTCAAATTTGTGAATCTAATGTGATTCATGTGACCCCTACTTCAGTCAGTGAAGACCAGGGCTGAAAGTGACATATATTGAGACCAGTATAACTTTGTAAAAAAATATTGGTAATTTGCCAACACATTGTTTTGTGAAATAAATGGGTTATATTTCACAGATAGTTATTATTGTACTACATTAAAATAAAATCATCCTTAACCTTCAAGTTCAATTCTTTCTGTGGACTTAATTTTATTATGGCCTTCCTGCCCTGGCATTCGGCCTTTGTGCCCTAAAAAAAATGGCAACACCAAAGGCCAAGTGGCCTTGCCCCTAAAATGACGAAATTCCAGGCCTGGTTAGTTTGTAGATTTGGATTATTATTACAGAACATACATTAACCACTTCAGCCCTACATTTCAGCCATTAGATCTACAAGCACTTTCATTTGCGTTCTATGCTGCTCATGCAGTCCTTGTTCTGTGGACTTTGATTTAAAAAAAAAAGGTATAGAAAGAGGCTTGTGTCTTGTCATGTCATTATAGGCTATATTATAGAAGGTATATGTCTATTTATTAATTGATTAATTTAAGTAAATAAATGGATTCGTTAATGTAATTTTTGATTGATTGATTGATTGAATATTTTATTAGGCAAAAAATGTAAAACAGCACAGTTACATTTAAAATACAGCTCACCGGGAGGGCTGAGGACATGGTTCCGTTGATGTCAACCACTTGTTTTTTATTTATAATCCTATCTTATAATTTAAATGTTTGCCCATCTCTGTGTCCCAAAAATAATTTGTGGGCTAATGATAATAATAAATAAACAAAATCTAGATTATTTAATTGTTCAATTTTAGCTTTTTTTTTTAAGTAACTAAAAAGTAATATGTAATATTAATATATTACTGTTGCTCAGACAGTAATATGTAACGAAATGTATTACTTTAAAAGGAAGGTAATAAGTAATAGTAATATATTACTAAAATAAAGTAACTTGCCCAACACTGGTTCTATAGGTCGTAGGTGATGACCTCACAGTGACAGTAGATCTATATAACATAGTGATGGGTCTTAACAGTGTGATTATGTTCTATAGGTCGTAGGTGATGACCTCACAGTGACAGTAGATCTATATAACATAGTGATGGGTCTTAACAGTGTGATTATGTTCTATAGGTCGTAGGTGATGACCTCACAGTGACCAACCCTAAGCGTATCCAGGCTGCAGTGGAGAAGAAGGCCTGCAACTGTCTGCTGTTGAAAGTCAACCAGATCGGCTCCGTCACAGAGTCCATCAAGGCGTGAGTAGACTTGTAGATCTATCTATCACCGAGTCCATCAAGGCGTGAGTAGACTTGTAGATCTATATGTCACAGAGTCCATCAAGGCGTGAGTAGACTTGTAGATCTATCTGTCACAGACTCTATCAAGGCGTGAGTAGACTTGTAGATCTATCTATCTGTCACAGACTCTATCAAGGCGTGAGTAGACTTGTAGATCTATCTGTCACCGAGTCCATCAAGGCGTGAGTAGACTTGTAGATCTATCTGTCACAGAGTCCATCAAGGTGTGAGTAGACTTGTAGATCTATCTGTCACAGAGTCCATCAAGGCGTGAGTAGACTTGTAGATCTATCTGTCACAGAGTCCATCAAGGCGTAAGTAGACTTGTAGATCTATCTGTCACAGAGTGACAGAGTCTAATGTGTCTTTTCGGTTGTAATAATGTGTCTCTAATGTGTTTCCAGGTGTAAGCAGTGTGTAGTAATGTGTGTGTCTTTGTGTTTCCAGGTGTAAGAAGTGTGTAGTAATGTGTGTGTCTTTGTGTTTCCAGGTGTAAGCAGTGTGTAGTAATGTGTGTGTCTTTGTGTGTTCCAGGTGTAAGCAGTGTGTAGTAATGTGTGTGTCTTTGTGTTTCCAGGTGTAAGCAGTGTGTAGTAATGTGTGTGTCTTTGTGTGTTCCAGGTGTAAGCAGTGTGTAGTAATGTGTGTGTCTTTGTGTGTTCCAGGTGTAAGCTGGCTCAGAGCAACGGCTGGGGTGTGATGGTGAGCCATCGCTCAGGAGAGACTGAAGATACCTTCATCTCAGACCTGGTGGTGGGACTGTGTACTGGACAGGTGATCACCATGACAACACTACACCCACATATACACCACCTTTACACCACATATACACCACCTTTACACCACATATACACCACCTTTACACCACCTTTACACCACATATACACCACCTTTACACCACCTATACACCACCTTTACACCACATATACACCACCTTTACACCACATATACACCACCTTTACACCACATATACACCACCTTTACACCACATATACACCACCTTTACACCACATATACACCACCTTTACACCATCCATACACCTCATGCCGTTCACATCAGCAACCAAAACAACCAACATCATCAATGCAGAGTCACTGTTCAAGTGAATGGAAAGGGTTAAATAACACTGGTTGATGCTAGCGTGAACTGTCTGTCTGTCTGTCTGTCTGTCTGTCTGTCTGTCTGTCCCTCAGATCAAGACTGGCGCCCCCTGCAGGTCAGAGCGTCTGGCCAAGTACAACCAGCTGATGAGGTGAGTCATCATCATCATCATCATCATCATCATCATCATCATCATCATCATTCTCCATGACAGATAAACGTTAGATTGTAAACACCTTTATCACCATGGAGACTACATGTATAGACTGGTTAGCCCACACACACATATATATATGTATACTAACTAGTTAACTGGTTATCCAGTAAACACTACTAGCGTCGTGGAACCCTGGTTATCTAGTAAATACTTCTACTAGCTACATACAAGACTACATTTATAAACTAGTTAACAGGTTATCTTAGTACACACTTCTATACTAGCATGCATGAAGCGCCACGTGTACTAACTAGTCCACTAGTTATGTAGTACATACTTACAAATCTAATAAACACTTCTAACATGGAGCACTACATTTACTAACTAGTTAACTGGTTATATCAATAAACATTTATAACATGGAGCACTACATTTACTAACTAGTTAACTGGTTATCTTAACACTTCTCTGCTAACATGGAGCACTACATTTACTAACTAGTTAACTGGTTATATTAATAAACACTTCTAACATGGAGCACTACATTTACTAACTAGTTAACTGGTTATATTAATAAACATTTATAACATGGAGCACTACATTTACTAACTAGTTAACTGGTTATATTAATAAACATTTATAACATGGAGCACTGCATTTACTAACTAGTTAACTGGTTATATTAATAAACATTTATAACATGGAGCACTACATTTACTAACTAGTTAACTGGTTATCTTAGTAAACACTTCTCTGCTAACATGGAGCACTACATTTACTAACTAGTTAACTGGTTAAACACTTCTCTGCTAACATGGAACACTACATTTACTAACTAGTTAACTGGTTAAACACTTCTCTGCTAACATGGAACACTACATTTACTAACTAGTTAACTGGTTAAACACTTCTCTGCTAACATGGAACACTACATTTACTAACTGGTGTTTAATTTCCGTATCGTGACGTATTTTCAAGTGGAACGGGAATTGTGCGTGTCTCAACCAATCACAGCGACGGGGGCGGGCTCAACATGCATCTCAGCCAATCACGGCAATGGGCGCAGTGTTGAACTGGCAACCTCCAGACACTGGCTGTCTGCACGTCTTTTACCCAGCTATGAGAGCTCTTTTTAGGGCATGCCGAGTACCGCGACCCGCCTGGAGGTCACGCTAGATAAACCACAAATTAAAACATAAATCATATCACAGAAGGCAGTGCTGAATGGAGTTCCTGTCTCTGCGTTGCCTATTTCTCGCCTCAAGTGCTTTCAGAAAACACATTGTAATGTACTGTTTAAAACGGAACTAAAACTAGATCATTTGTAACGCGCGGCAGCCGCCATGTTTGTTGACATTCAACATACAGCACCGCCCTCTAGTGTCTGTCTGTCATAATGAGTTGTTGCTCTGTGTGGAAGGTTGATTGGACATGTGCATGTCATGATGTTATTGGTTGATTGGACAGGTGCATGTCATGATGTTATTGGTTGATTGGACAGGTGCATGTCATGATGTTATTGGTTGAACGTGGACGGTACTTGCCGATATAATCATGCATGCCGAGAAAAGGGTGAAAATGTTTTTTTTCCCAGTTCGCCTTTAACTGTTATGTTGTAAACCTGTTCCCTACTAGCATCTGGTCACCTGGTTAGGGACCGTTCAATATTTGTGGGAGGGGCCATTTTAGTCCCAGGGAGGATATACTTTTTAATTTGAGTCCAGAGGAGGGTCATATAAATTGGAATCAATCAATTTTATATTTTTCGTTTCTTCAGTTTGTTATTGTATATACTGTAAAGGCTATGTAGCCTTTAAAGTATATACAATAACAAACTGAAAAACGTAAAATGTTCCAAGAAAAGGAAAATGACATTGAAACCTAATCTAAACCGCCATTAAAATAGTTTGTGGACTTCCAGTATAGGACTCACACCTTGAGTCCTGTTTTGAAGCCCGACTAGTATCTCTAGGAAGTCAGATTTTTACCAAAGCTGTCTGGATTAAAAGCAAGAGTTTTTAAATCATTTACCCACAGGGGTTGGGTCATTCATTGACCACAGGGGTTGGGTCATTCATTGACCACAGGGTCAAAGAAGACCCATTTCTCTCAGATACATTTTTTAATGTCAGATCATTCTAGGATCCTCCAGTGACTCTCATTATAAATATGGAACGGTCTCTTATCTTGTAAACACTTCCTACTTTTACTAACTGGTTGTCTTGTGAACAGTTCTCTACCGGAGGGGTCTTCATCAGGGGGTCCGGGACCCCTTGGAGGTCCTCAGAGTCACTGCAGTTTACAAACAAATGTGTAAACAAACAAACTGTTGAGTTACACAACACTGATGATGTATCTATCTAAGACCCAGTCAGTCAGATCTGGTGAAGTAGCTTTGAAGTGAAGGTGAAGACTTTCTCCAAGGGGTCCTTGGCCTGACAACCACTGAAGACCCTCCTCTGTCAGCATGAAGACCCTCCTCTGTCAGCATGGAGACCCCTCCTCTGTCAGCATGAAGACCCCTCCTCTGTCAGCATGGAGACCCCTCCTCTGTCAGCATGGACGCCACGTTTGCTGCCATGCGTTGTGAGCTTGTAGATCTAACAAACCGGTCATGCTGCACATCATGACGCCGCCGTCAGCGCACGACACCGTCGTACGACGACGTCTAAAAAAAAACGGCGAAAACGGTGAGCCGCCGAGTCCTGACCTTTCTGACCTTGATGTTGACCTTGTCTCCAGGATTGAGGAGGAGCTGGGATTCACTAGGGCAAGGTTCGCCGGAAGAGACTTCCGTCACCCCAAGATCGTCTAGAGAGCTGTGACACCATAGAGGTGTGAACGAGTCAATACGATTCACCTGCTCTCCATTCTGACACGTTCACGATTCACTTAATGATTCCATTCAGCCATGCATCATGATGCGTTCACGATTCACTTAATGATTCCATTCAGCCATGCATCATGATGCGTTCACGATTCACTTAACGATTCCATTCAGCCATGCATCATGATGCGTTCACGATTCACTTAATGATTCCATTCAGCCATGCATCATGATGCGTTCACGATTCACTTAATGATTCCATTCAGCCATGCATCATGATGCGTTCACGATTCACTTAATGATTCCATTCAGCCATGCATCATGATGCGTTCACGATTCACTTAATGATTCCATTCAGCCATGCATCATGATGCGTTCACGATTCACTTAATGATTCCATTCAGCCATGCATCATGATGCGTTCACGATTCACTTAATGATTCCATTCAGCCATGCATCATGATGCGTTCACGATTCACTTAATGATTCCATTCAGCCATGCATCATGATGCGTTCACGATTCACTTAATGATTCCATTCAGCCATAAATCATGATGCGTTCAAGATTCACTTAACGTTTCCATTCAGCCATGCATCATGATGCGTTCACGATTCACTTAACGTTTCCATTCAGCCATGCATCATGATGCGTTCACGATTCACTTAACGTTTCCATTCAGCCATGCATCATGATGCGTTCACGATTCACTTAATGATTCCATTCAGCCATGCATCATGATGCGTTCACGATTCACTTAACGATTCCATTCAGCCATGCATCATGATGCGTTCACGATTCACTTAACGATTCCATTCTGCCATGCATAATGACGCGTTCACGATTCCTTTACGATTCACTTGCTAACGATCCGATTATACGAAGCATCTCCATGCATCTCCATTTTCTATATTTCTGCTCATGTCCGCTATTTTGTCGGTTAATACTAGCAATCAGAAACATCTTTTGAAGTCCCTTTGAAGTGCTTTGACGCGTTCAAGCGTAAATGACGGTTTTACGAGTGTGCTTGTAATAATGTGCAAAAATAAGGTTTTACATCATAGACTGTAAGACGGGGCAAACACCGTAAAAACCTCAGTGTTAATTTAACTCAAAGAAGAGGAAACCGAATGGAGCCACGAAGCCTCGTCCAACGACGGTGTCGCTCACTGAAAAACAAAACAGCAGATCTTCAAGCTCATAACGCGTCGCATCGCAATGTGTTGTGAGCTCGCAGGTCCGCTGTGTGCCTGTAGAGCTGATGTGTGCTTGTAGATCTGCCGTCTTCAATTGTGAGCTTGTAGATTTGGCGTTAAATTAACACTGACTTTTTTTGCCTTTGTAGTAAAACAGAGACATGTGCCCACATGTGAGCTTTCAAAATGCTAGCAGCGCTAACGCAGCAGCGGCTCTAACGCGATACGGTGCTATTATCAAGCCGACCTTCCCGATCGCAAGCTGACCTTAAAAGATGTAGCCTAAACTATTAGTCCATGCTATAGGCTAAAGCTTTAATGCTAATTCTATTTAACATAGTCCCCGCCATAGGCTAAAGCTAAATGCTAATGATATTTAACGTAGTCCACGCTATTAGGCTAAAGCTAAATGCTAATTCTATTTAACATAGTCCCCGCTATAGGCTAAAGCTAAATGCTAATGCTATTTAACGTAATCAACGCTATTAGGCTAAAGCTAAATGCTAATTCTAATTGTGACTCATTGCAATTTTGTGTTCTGGATTGATTTGATTGAACCATAAACTAAAACTATTTGTTTTAAAACTGTGTCATCTCCATTTAAAAAGTAACAAATGTACCTAATATTAGCCTAAAAGTAAAGTTTATTTACATGGTGTATGTTTTGTTTTATCACTTATTTATAGTGTATAGCATTAAATGAAGATAAATTAAGTAATGTAAAAAAAATACAGGTTATACAGCATATTGAAAGTGGGGTAAATTCCTTCACCTCAACAGGGTGTTTTTAACGACTTGTTGCTGATCTCAGCCTCACTCAGTCATATATCCCGTGAGCGTTAGCATAGCATGTAGCCTAGTGTTGTTAGCGCACAATTCAATGCGATGAAAGTCACTGTAAAATATAACATTTATAGGCTAAAATGGTTTAGATAACATCACTGTATCCACGCAGAATCATCCACGTCCACATTGTGATGCATCTCAAGGTCCTTACACAGCAGGAGTCACACAAAGAGAACATTTAAATATAGATATCTACATAACATGTATATACTGTACGCATAGCATTAAAAAGCAGCAGGCATGTACATGAGGTTAGAAATGTCCACATAGCAGCAGATATAATAATACTAATAATAACCATAATAATAATAATAATAATAACAACAATAATAATAATAAACATTATTTGTGTAGCACCTTTCATGACATCAAATGCAGCCAAATGTGCTTTACATAAAAAAAGAGAAAAATAACACAATATTAAACCAGATTAAAAACATGATCAAGAACATGTATGTATGTATGTATGTACGTACATGTATGTAATGCCAAATAAATCACAGGGAAACAACACTCCTGTGGTGTAAGGATCTTTAGAATGGATAAATATCCACACCTCTATCCATCACCCCCCCCCCCCCCCCTCCCTCATCACCATGACTACCGTCCCTCCCCAGAAATGGGACAGAGGGAGGTAAACAATAACCGTGGATCGTTAACCTTTGACCCGTCTCTTCTTCTCTCTAGGATTGAGGAGGAGTTAGGTGACAAGTCCAAGTTCGCAGGAAAGGACTTCCGTCACCCCAAGATCAACTAGACCCCCCCTCCCCCCTCCCCCACCATGACGACCCACCCACTGACAGCAACCCCCCCTCTCTCTCTCCAACGCCCCGCCCATTCGAGTCGGGGCACCGGTTGGAGGGGGGGGGCGGAGTCACAACCGCCCAATGAAATGATTCCATTTCTTCACTGTTGTTTTATATAAGAACACACACACACACACACACACACACACACACACACACACACACACACACACACACACACACACACACACACACACACACACACACACAGCACAGCACCTGTGTCAGTGTGAAATAAATAAAAAACATTAAAATAAAAAGTGAGTGATTTCTTCCTGTCAGGTGGTTTCGGTACAGATAGGTGATAAAAGGAAGAGTTTTAATCTCCATCAACTCATATGCATGGCATCCTGAAAACACAAATGTACCATTTATTCTTTAGAGAAATTAACCAGCTGACAATCAGGTTGGAACATGGACAGATTCTCAGGAGTCTAACAGGCTTTTCTGAAGAAGAAGGTCCTAGGTATTATTCATGACAAATTAGAATTTTACAAAATGAACAATTCTTCAGAAACATTGACTTAATCTGCTGGACTATCAGCTGTTGTTTAACTCTTAACACTCCGTTATAAATGGAGTCATTTTAACTAAACTGCCTGCAAAAAGTTCAGAAACATAACTTCGGCCGATGGTTTCTCCCCTTTAATAATACCAATTGGTATTGTGTTTTATATCATTTTCATCGTTGATTAGTCACCTTTACAACGAGGTAGAGCTTTTAAGGATCGGGAATTTGTGGAATGAGTAACCCAACTAAACGTGTGGGTAGCGCCCCCCAAAAATTGCCAAAATCTTCCAATATGCTTCTGTTGGTAATCACTCTTGTTTTGAGCAACCTGCCAGCACACACCTGCTGAGAGGAGTGTGCCAGTAGTCACAGGTGAGTGACTGACACCTGAGCATGGGTTCTGACACTTTGTTGAGTTTGTGTTGATGCTCCAAGCAGCAACACTGACCCCATGGAAATTGGTTAAGCCAAATGATAATAACCCAGATCATAACCCATTACAGTTACTACAGGACTGCCTAGCAGATATCAAATCTTGGATGAGCTCAAATTTTCGTAATTTAAACGACAGCAAGACAGAAATTATAATTGTCGGCCTCGATTCTCCCATTCCTCCCCCCGTCATCCTTGGTCCCCTTAGCTCCTATAATCACTCCTCTGTAAAAAAAATCTTGGTGTCACTTTAGATTCAGCATTCAAATGAGATAAACAGGTTAGCTCGGTCGTTAAAACCAGCTTTTTTCACCTCAGACTCCTAGCCAAGATCAAGCCCTATCTTTCTCAAAACGACCTCGAGCGGGTCATCCATGCTTTCATTTCCTCAAGATTGGATTATTGTAACTCTTTATATATAGGCATTGATCAATCACTGCTGAGGAGCCTACAGCTGGTCCAAAACGCTGCTGCCCGTCTCCTCACTGGGACAAAGAAGCGAGACCACATTACTCCAGTTTTAGCCTCGCTCCATTGGCTCCCTGTCCGTTTCCGAATTGATTTTAAGATTTTAATGTTCGCTTTTAAAATTCGAAATGGGTTGGCACCCCTGTCCCTTGCCGATCTAGTTAGTGTGGTTCGCCCGAATGGGCAACCAGACTATTGTACTCTACCGACTTTATTCTTTCTAGATAAACTTTATTTTGATGTGCTACTCCTCCCACAGTTTATTTTTCCCAATTTATTGCCATATGTCAAAATGACCGGCTTCATTGGGAATCCAGGGCTATCATTTTGCTAAGAGATAGGTTGTATAGTTTAATTGATATTGATTTATTAGTGCATTAAATTTCCCCATCCACTTTAATGGGAAAATGAAAAAACTCAAATTCAAGTATTTTTGTCTCGTAAACCGTAGAGGCCAGAGTTAAAAAACTTTGAGGGGAGGTTCATAGTTTATTGCCAAATTATTAATAAAATAATTACACCAGTCGGCCACATGGTGGCGCTATAACAGCCCACTTTACCTTTTGACCTGTAACTTTTGAACCGTAGGTCGTAAAATGAAAAAAACTTTACCCCTGGATTCATTGGGTCATGACGCAACTCCCCATATAGGCCACGCCCATTTGCATCTGGATAGATTTTCCGCCATTTTGAATTTTCTTAAAAACACTTTTAGCTCCTCCTCCCACATATTTTGTCCAAATTTCACAACAATCGGTACACATGATCTCTGGACCCATGCGATAAACATGTGCGAACGGCGTTTTGACCATTTGTCCGTAATTGGATTCCAAAGTTAGTGGGAGGGGCCCGTTTTACAAAAAAGGTTAAAAATCACGAACGAAACGTCTGGTTTTGATTTGATTTGATCTGATCTTTATTTATCTTGAACAATTCAAAATTACAAACAACTCCATACATCATCATCACAATTTTCAAAACATTTGTTCAAGAAGGGACAGAAAGAAGCAAATGCTTATCTAATAATAATAATAATAATACCTGAGATTTATATAGCGCTTTTCTAATACTCAAAGTCGCTTTACAAGTTAAACTAAGTAGAGCAAAATAAAAACAGAACTTTAATAATAGAATACAGAGAATAAAGTTTAAAAAAAAGTTATCTAGTCCGGCCCCCTTCTTACCATGACAAATAACCTATTGTAAAACAATATGTTGTAATACAAATTGATATACCATAAAATGAGTACACAATTTCAATTCAATTCAATTCAAACTTTATTCAAGACACACACAGGGGGGTCCATAGTGAAGAACACATAAAACATATAAAAACAAAACAAAAACAAAACAAAACAATAAATCAGCAAAGCATATACAAACAAGGCAGGACTTTCAGCCTTATCTCTGCACATACAAGCTAGAGCGCCAGTGTGTCCATAGCTTAGATGACAGCCTAACAGAGCTCTTGGCAGGATTAGAGAGTGATACAATGATGCTGTTCACAGAGTCTGTTAACCTGTACATAAATCTATACATCAGGTTTCGTAATACAGCAGGGCAAGTGGGTACATTTATTTCTACAAACATTTGACTGGCACTACAGCATCTTGGGGCTTTGAGCAGTAGCCTCATGCAGTCGTTATAGGCCACTGTCATTTTTTGCAGGCTGCCCTTTTTGTAGTGTCGCCACAGGTGGGCCGTGTATAGCGGAGTGCAGTAAGCTTTAAAAAGTGAGATTTTCACTGGAACTGAGCAGAAATTGAATTTGCGAACAAGCATGTTGGCTTGGGCATATAGTTTACGGCGCTGTCTAAAAATATCTCTGTCATCAGATAGGTCATTTGTTATAAAATGACCTAGATATTTGGTCTCCTTGCACTCTTTCAGTGTCATACCAGACAGACAGAAGTCAGGAAATACCAGCTTACTGTCTCCCTTACTTCTCACGATCAGCGTTATGCTCTTTTTTGCGCTGTACTTGATATCAAAATCAATTCCATACTGTGAGCACACTCTTAGTAACTGCTGGAGACCAGCACTACTAGGACATAGGACCACCAAGTCATCTGCAAACATGAGGTGGTTGATGATACAGTCACCAATGATACACCCTGTTTTACAGGCATTCAATTGTACAGATAAATCATCCATAAAAACATTAAAAAGGAAAGGAGATAAAATGCTGCCTTGTCTTACCCCATTGGTCACATGGAATGGGGCGGAGATAGAATTACCCCATTTAACCAGCATAGTCTGGTGTGCATACCAGTAAACCAGAATCCTTATCAAATATCGGGGGGCCCCTCGCAGACATAATTTGTTAAAAAGTTTACAGTGACTGACTCTGTCAAAAGCTTTAGAGGCATCGATAAAACAAGTAAATACAGTGGTGTTTTGACTTGAGTATTTGTCCAATATCTCCTTGAGTGCAAAGATACACATGTCGGTGCCATGTTTCTGTTTAAAACCAAACTGATTGTCAGCTGTCAGTAAATACTGCTCCAGCCTACTGAGGAGAACTCTTTCCAGTACTTTTGATAAAATGCTGGCTATAGCTATCGGTCTGTAGTTCTCAGAGCTATTCAGCTTACCCACCTTGTCCTTAATGACAGGCACTAAAATAACAGATAAAATGGATTTTGGTAGTGAACCATGAACCAAAAACCCAGTAAAACAAATAGCAAGTAAAATATGCAGTTTCTTGTTGGCATTTTTCAGGTGTTCAGCAGCAATGTTATCCAACCCACAGGCCTTATTGTTGTCGAGTTTCAGAACAGCTTCAAGTATTTCTTGTGGGGTGATAGCCACCTCCTCATCTTTATTGACTGCGCCAACTTGGAAGGGCTTACTTGGGATACAATTAAATAATTCATAGAACTTTTTCTGCCACAGATTGCATATGTCCTCTGGGCCACTTGCATCATCGACACTGGACGGTAACGATGTTTTACAGTTATTAATAGTTCTGATTTCTTTCCAGAAATCAGTGGCACTATTATTTTGTAATTTTTTAGCAAGTGCATCGGCCCTCATTGTATTTTCCTGTCTCTTAATAAAACGAAGTGCATATTTAAAATTAGCATTGGTCTGTTTTTTCCGTTCAAACAGGTGACCAGACTTATTTTTGCCTGATCCAGCCCATTCTTTAAAAGCCCTACTGGCATCCGCAATTTATATACAATACATATAAATCGATCCTACTAAAAGTAATAAAATATCATATAAAGTAAAGAAAATAGTCAATAAAAATAACAATTCATATAAAGCAAATAATCATAGTAACTTATTAAATCAGTTAATCAGTATAAAATTATCTGACCATAATGTTGTATAAATGACTGCTTATAGCATCGCTTGAACTGTTTAACATTTCTGCAGTTTTTGATACTTATATCAAGATTATTCCAAAGATTATTACCTGATATTGAAATGCACATTTGTTTCAGTGTTGAATGAATAAATATCATCTGTTTGAAATTATGTTTGTTTCTCAAATCATATTTTCCATTACTCTCCTTAAAAAGCTTTTGAATGTTTCCAGGTAAACTCTTATTCCAGGCTTTAAACATGATTTGTGCCGTTTTAAATTTCACTAGATCTGGATACTTGAGAATATAAGATTGTAAAAACAGATTATTAGTATGATCAAGGTATCCTGCTCCATTAATTATCCTTACTGCTCGTTTTTGTAAAATACAAATCTTATTTAAAGTGCTTTTATAGTTATTTCCCCATACTTCTACACAGTACGACAAATAAGGGTCAACCAGTGCACAATACAGAGTGTGTAGTAATTTCCTATCTAGAATGTGTTTGGCTTTACCCAGTATCCCTATTGTTCTTGCCAGTTTTGCAGTTTGGAGCACACATATTTTGTATGGGATTTCCAGCTGAGTCTGTGGTCAATTTGGACACCCAGAAACTTGATCTCATACACTCTTTCAATCTTTACCTGGTCTATTTCTACATTTATTTCTATATTTATTTGACGATTTCCAAATATCATAAACTTGGTTTTACTCATGTTTAGTGATAATTTATTACTGTCAAACCAGTGTTTCAATTTGAGTAGCTCACTCTTGTCTTCTGTTATGAGTTGATTTAAATCATCTCCTGAACAGAAAATATTTGTGTCGTCCGAAAAAAAACTAACTTCAGAATGTCTGATACCTTAAAAATATCACTAATGTATAAAATGAACAATTTGGGTCTTAATACTGACCCCTGTGGGACACCGCAGGTAATATTTAAGCTATGTGACTTAGAATTTCCAATTTGAACAAATTGTTGTCTATCATTTATGTAACTATGCAGCGAGTCAAGTGCTACCCCTCTAATACCGTACCTCTCCATCTTTTTTAACAGCAACCCATGATCAATCGTGTCAAAGGCCTTTTTGAGGTCAATGAACACACCCACTGCATATTTCTTATTCTCAATACAACCTGTAATCTCTTCAACTACCTCCAACAAAGCCATAGAAGTTGATCTTGATGATCTAAAGCCATACTGACTGTCATTTAGCAAGTTATTGCTGTCTATGAATTTGTCCAGTCTTTTAACATATAATTTTTCCAGTATCTTGGAGAACTGCGACAGCAGGGAAACAGGCCTGTAATTGGTATAAAGATGCTCATCACCCGTCTTAAATAAAGGAATAACCTTAGCCAGTTTCATTTTCTCTGGAAATATTCCAGTTCTAAATGACAGAATACATAAGTGAGACAGAGGATCAACGATTCCTTCAATGATGCTTTTTATCAGTACCATGTCAATATCATTTCCGTCGGTAGATGTTTTGTTAGCGATTTTTTTTACAATCTCTATAATTTCCCCTTTGTCAACAGCTGCCAGAGAGAATGAGTTTGAGTTTCTCTCCCCCCGTCCTCCACCTCGACTTTCTTCCCTGTTACCTTTATTTCTTTGGCTAGATTTGGACCAACATCAACAAAAAAGTTATTAAACCCATCAACAATATCCTTCATATTTGTGATCTTCCTATCCCTGTCCTCAAAACGGTCAGGGTATGTGAGATCAGTTTTTTTGTTTCTAATGATACTATTTAATATGCTCCATATTCCTTTAATGTTGTTTTCATTCTTGTCTAATAATTTTGAATAGTAATCTTTCTTACAAGTCCTCATAATATGTATTAGTTTATTTTTATATTTTTTATATTTTAACTCTGCTTCTACTGATTTGTGCTTGATAAATAATCTATACAAGGAATTCTTTTTTTTACACGCATTTTGCAATCCTTTGGTCATCCATGGGTTTTCTGCATATTTATTCTTGTTAATGTATTGTTTAATAGGGCAATTCTTATTATATAATTCGATAAATATATCTAAAAATAATTTATATGCTATATCAACCTCTGTTTCCTCACATACCTCTTTCCAGTTATAGTTCAACAGTTCATTTCTGAATGTAGATAAAGTTTCAGCAGATCTGTATCGCCTATATTTGATTTCGTTTGACACCCTCTTCTTCTTATAATTACATTCATAAATTGCAAAAACAGGCAGGTGATCACTGATGTCATTCATCAATATACCACTTTTGTTTCTATCAATATTATTAGTACATATGTTATCAATTAGGGATGCACTGTGGGTTGTTATCCTGGTAGGTTTAGATATAGTTGGAAACATACTCATACTGTACATGACATTAATAAAATCATCTGTACTTTTATGTTTTTGGGGATTCAATAAATCAATGTTGAAATCCCCACAGACATAAATAACTTTCTGCTTTGATGTGCTAAACAACATTTCCATATTGGTGATAAAGGTTTCAATATTTGAACCTGGTTTTCTGTACACACAGCTAACAATTACCTTTTTCGTTCTCTCAGTGTCAATCTCAATAGTGATACACTCCATTACATTGTCAACAGCTAATGACATATTATCAATAACTTTGTGAGCTAACCCTTCATCAACAAACAGAGCAACACCACCATACTGTCCAGATTCTCTGCTGATGTAATGAAAATCATAACCATTTAAAACAAAATTTGCACCTTTCTCATTGCCAATCCAGGTTTCTGAGACAGCAACAATATTGAAAGCATGTTTAAATACTTTCAAATATTCTTTTATGTCTTTAAAATTTGCATTGAGACTTCTGCTATTAAAATGAATAATTGATATGCCCTTTTCATATGAAATATTTGCATTAAACTGACTCTCTGTATAATATAGACAGTTATCACTGATGGTTTCAAGCAAGTTAAGGTCTGGATCTAAGTCCTGTTCAATCTCCATCATGAGTAGATGTTAAGTACACAAATATTAACAAGCAAAACAGCAGCATTATTGGTCTCTATCAAACTTCTCTAGCTGGTCAATGCTTGTGATGCAAACCCCACCAGCGTTCTCTGCTGCACCATTTGATTTGATAAAGACTTTACAGCTGATGGTCAATCCCAAATTTTAATCACATGTCAAGGGTGGTTCACTCAACGAATCCCCAAAAGCATTTCCACTTTGATCCATAGGGGGCGCCACAAATGCGCAAAATGTAGCTGTTTGATGCAAAAACATGATTTTTGGGGGGATCAATCCTCTCAAAATGAAACACAAGTGATCTCAGGAGTGACGTGACTATACAATTGTGCCGTTACATTTATGGGAGGGGCCTGTTTCTTTAGTGGGAGGGGCCTATTTCCTCAAATCAAAACGGCACGTGTCACGAACGCGGGATCCGATCGGCACCGAATTCGAATCGCACGTCGCGTGGCCTCCGACGGTATTCCTCCAGTCCCGGCGGCCGCGACCGGCGTCGGCGCAACCACACTTTGCAATTTCCCAGAATTGCGACGCGTCTAGTTTTTAATCACTCTCCACCCAGAGCCTTGAGGTCGGCCGACCAGCTGCTGCTGGAGGTGGCAACACCCACGAAAAAAAACAGGGGTGACCGGGCCTTTGCGGTGGCTGCCCCCAGGCTCTGGAATATTTTGCCCTTACACATCAAAGCGGCCCAGTCACTAGCTACCTTTAAATCTCTACTAAAGACTCATTTTTTCTCCCTGGCCTACAGTGATAGCTGATGTAACCCTGTCTCTCCGTTTCCAAACTTTTTGTGGGCAGTTTACTTGATGAGGAGCATTAACACACACAGAGCAGCACTGTCATATCCTACAGTGGACAGAAGAGGGCACCAGAACACTTTAAATTAATCCCGCACTCACACACACACACACACACACACACACACACACACACACACACACACACACACACACACACACACACACACACACACACACACACACACAGAGTGTTCAAATAGAACCAAATGGACCCTTACAGGTCTGTGACTGAGTGTGCCTCTTTCTTAGGTAGTGTTTGACAATTTGTCATAGCATACTTTGTTTATTACTTTTGACGCATTAATTGCCTTTTTCTTTCTTAAAAGTCCTTAAATTGTAACTTTATAAATGTGCAGATACCCTGAATACACTTATACTGTATGTTGGAAATGGACCTGTAAGGGTCCATTTGGTTCCATTTGAACCAAAGGGACCGTTTGGTCCATGTGGTTCCATGTGTTCACTCTCAGAGTTACATTAACGTGTGTGTGTGTGTGTGTGTGTGTGTGTGTGTGTGTGTGTGTGTGTGTGTGCGTGCGTGTGTGTGTGTGCGTGTGGGCGCGTGTGTGTGTGTGTGTGTGTGTGTGTGTGTGTGTGTGTGTGTGTGTGTGTGTGTGTGTGTTCAGTACAGACACACATTTACATCCAGAATGTTTTTATTGTATTTATGAACACAATCATATCAATTGATGTAACATTGTCACAATGTAAATACAATAACATTGGTTTCATTTTCTTGAAGATATGAGTAAATATAGACATGAAAAAGTTCAAAATATGTGAAATGACATTTTATAGGTTAAAATACAGTGATTTTCAACATCCTACCATTGGAGTAAATATAGATTTTTCCATAATCAATAAAACGATGTTATTCATGTTTAAATGTTCTAGATCAGTGGTTCACACACTGTTTAGTTCCAGACCTAAAAGAGACATGTGTCTCCACGGGATCCAAAGTAGTGAAAATAGCAGATCTACAAGCTCACAACGTGTGTGACGCAATGTGAGCTGACAATGTGACTTGTTGTGAGCTTGTAGATCTGCTATTTTCACTACTCATACACACTTTTTCATTCTTCCTCATTTTTTATGGAATTTCTTTTTTTTTTATGAAATAAAGTAAAAAAGTTAGCATTTCTGTCTGAAAATATATATATATATATATTTAATTTTTACTTTTAAAAAATGATTTGAAATAAAACAATAAAAAAGAAAAGTATACCAAAAAAAACAAATCTTTACTAATGACCCATAAAGATGGATCCATGACCCAGTGTTTGGGACCCCCCCCCCCCCCCATCTCTATGGAAACCAAACCATATTGCTTCTGTAAAAAAAAACACATCTGTTCCTGATTATTATAATATCACTTTATGGTCCTCACACCCTGTCTGTCTGTCTGTCTGTCTGTCCTCACACCCTGTCTGTCTGTCTGTCTGTCTGTCTGTCTGTCTGTCTGTCCTCACACCCTGTCTGTCCTCACATCCTGTCTGTCTGTCTGTCTGTCTGTCTGTCTGTCCTCAGACCCTGTCTGTCTGTCTGTCTGTCTGACTGTCCTCACACCCTGTCTGTCTGTCTGTCCTCACACCCTGTCTGTCTGTCCTCACACAGAGACACAGAGCCAGACAAAACACAGAACCCAGGGTAGAGAGGTTCAGTGAATGTGTTCTGGAAGGTGTACAGGTGTCTCAGTGTCTCAGAGGAAGACTGATAGAAGGACAGAGTCCCAGCAGAACAGTCTAGATACACTGATACTCTGTGGACATTATGCTCCTCTCCCATACTGTCTACAACCACTGATACTCTGTTGGAGTCAGAGGGACGGACAGGAAGGACAGTTCTCCTCCTATTGTGACTGACAGAGTAACTGTTACCATGGAGACCATCAATACAGACCAGACTCCAGGACTTGTCATTCCCTCCAAGCACACAGTCCTCACCCTGTCCTTTCCTGTTGATCCCTCTGTAAGTCACTGCTATCTGAACCACTTCACTCCACTCTACCTCCCAGTAACAGCGTCCAGTCAGACCCTCTGTACACAGAACCTGTGTATACAGTCCATCAAACCTGTCAGGATGATCAGGATACTGAACCTCATTAAACATGTCCCATGTCACCTCTCTGTTGTTCTCAGACAGAGAGAGTTGTCTGTTTGCTGTGTTTGTGTCCAGAGTGAGATGATGGAAATCTGATGAGAAAATAATACAGTAAACATTAAAAACATCATTCACTGAGTCACACACACACACACACACACACACACACACACACACACACACACACACACACACACACACACACACACACACACACACACTCACACTCTATTCTGGGGTGAACAGTAGATCTGCTATATTATTCA